>NW_024346062.1:11444357-11474357 GCF_902729225.1 Pteropus medius | reverse complement strand
GAAGCTTTAATGTATTTATTGATTAAACCTGAGCTATTAGCATTTCCATGAGTCAGGCTCACCCTACCATTTTTTTCTATATCTATATTTGATTTCCTAAGAAAATCCAATATCTAATCATAATCATGGAGATAAATATCTAGTCATAATATTATTCACAGAAGAAAATAAATGATGCTGAAAAATTTTACACTAATCATATATGCAAATTTCCTTAATCCTGAACTTCTAAGAGACACAACGTTGTGATGAGTGACTTGTGCTCTGGTGTTAAGTGATCTAAAATCTAGTTTCACTTTTATTAATATGATCTTAGCCACAGCATTTAGCACCTCTATTATCTAGTTTCCTGTAAAATTCGGATTATAGACTATTCAGTTAAATAGACTCTAAGACACTTTCTGGAATAGAAAAAAAACACGCACAAAAAACAAAAACTGTGATATACGAACTTGATATATATGTGAAAAAGGATGACAATGGATCAAATCATTGAGATGAAAGTTTCTAATGAATTTCTCAGTCTAACAATATATCAAGTTTCTGATATGAGTAAAAGTAATGTTAACATGTATTGACTAGAAAGACTATTTTTGGTTATTAGCTATTTGAATTCCCTTCCTGTTATGTAGAGAAATATTTCTATAATCTTCAAATTTGAAAGAAAGAAAAATACTTGAAAAAATAATAAAAGCTGAGGGAAAAGAAGGAATAATGTTTCCTTTTTATTCTTTTAAAAAGAGTAGAAATGTTATAAGTTCAAAACCTATGAAATTTCCTCTTCCCAGCAGACATTTTTGAAGGACCTGAAATGTAAATGAAGATAAACTTCTCTGAAAGAGGAGTAGTCTTATGACATTGAAATAGGAAATGAAGGAGACAGAATTTGTCATAGAAAATCTTCTACATGAGTTTATCAAGTATGCCATCAGGTTAAACATCATTCTTCTAAATTATTCCATTCCAAATGAAGTAAACCTAACCCCCCACCTTAAAAATATGTCATAAAATGTAAGAAAATAAAAGTTTCATGATGGCTTAAATTGTTCTGAAATGTTGAAAAGAATATTAACTAGGATGATCTACCCGTTCTGGTAAAGATAAACAAATGCCAATCGTCCCCTCTCACTGAGTGTACTATCAAACCTGCACAAATTGCATGAACATCATTTGAGAACACTGAATAGTGAACATCAGCAAGGCTGAAAAGGGAGGAACTCCAGAATTTGAAGTACTGTAAACAAACAGTGAGTTTACCATTTTCTTCCTCCAGTATCTGTTGGCCTGATCACAAGGCAATCCAAAACCCAGAAGTGAGCACTATGCTTCACAAACAGAGACATCAAAGAGAAACCCTCTAATTCTGGTTTGAGAAGCAGAAAAGTAAACTTCTAAAGTTCAGAGAAAGTAGGAGGAAATCTCTTGACTTTTTTTCTCTACTTTTTCTCTATTTTATTGCACTCCATAACCAGCTGATCCTGCAGGCAAAAATCTGAGGCAGGGGAAACTTCCTTTCTCTTTAGTGGAGCTGCCATTTCCTAAGTGGGCAGTGCCAAACGGGTGATTTTTTTTTTTCCTATATCCCTCTGTCCTACCACATGGCCCTGGAATTAGTGCAGTCACAGAAGAGGACAGTTTTTAACTAGAGTACCAAAAGGTGAAACCCAGGGGAAAGCAAAGTACCAGTGATATTATACAGAGGAAATAGCTAGGGAAAGTAGCAATTTTGTTTATTAATTTTGGGTTAGACCCTGACCTATACAAATATGAATCTGATTCTAATTAGCATGCCAAAGACTTTAAGAAGGAATAGATCTCTCATCAGGTCTCAAACTGATCACTGGGTCATGCATAAGGGCTTTGAGAACACTGCAAGGGCTTTGAAAACTAAATTGACATTAGAAACACATCTTATAGAAAGCTAAAAGAAAGTGATCAACGTTCTCATAGAATATAAATAAGACCCCAAATCTCATAATATAATATTCGAAATGAACACAATACAACAAAAATCACTTGGCATATGAATAACCACAAAAATCTCAACTGATGGGAAAATGAAATACCAATGAAAAGACAACAGAGATGTTGGAATTATCCCAATAGCAAGGACATTAAAGCAGCATTGTCAAAACACTCCAACAGGCAATTTCGAACACTCTTGAATCAAAAATTAGAGCATTAAATATCAACAGATAATAGAAGATATAAAGAAGAAACACATATAAACATGTACATACCTGAATTATATGCACCTAAAAAGTATCAGTCGAAAACGGACAGAATTGAGGGAGAAATAGATGATTCGACAATGATAGGGGAGACTTTAATACTCCACTTTTAATAATAGATGAGAAACTAGTCAGAAGATCTATAAGGAAATAGAAGACTTAAACAACATTATAAGACAACTGTCTATATCTAACACTCCTAACACACATCTTTAGAACTTTCCATAGAACAGCAGCAAATACATAATCTTGTCAAATGCATAAAGAATGTTTTCCAATATAGACTTTATGCTAGACTTTAAAAAGAGTCTTAAAAATAGAAAAGGTTAAAGAAAAGTTTTTAGTAATGTTAAACTTATTTCATTTTTCTTTTATGGACCATGATTTGGTGTTGTATCTCAAAACTCACCATCAACCTTAAAGTCATGCAGAATTTCTCCTGCATCTTCTTAGACGGCTTATAGTTTTCAATTTTACAGTTAAGTCTCTGATAAAATTTGATTTAATTTTTGTGTAATTTGTAAGAATGCATATACAGGAAAAAAAAATGGCATAGATGATAGAGGCTCTGTTGATCCCTCTGGCAACCAAATCAAACTTGTGACTGAAACAAGGAGCAAGTAATGAGCAAAAATTGCCTGGGATCTAGATAAACAAGCCATACAACTAGAGAGAAATCTAAGAAATCACCCTGCAACAGGAGAAGGTAGGACAGGGAGAGGTCGTGGGGCTGCCCAGTTTCAGTGGCTGAGTGAGACGGAGGCTGCGGCAATGGCAGATCTTAAAGGGGCCACATCTGCGAACAGATGTTCACGGTGACGGACCTGCTTGATCTGAGCACCAGTGCTGATTTGGCTGTGTGCAGGGAGCACCAGGGATTTACAGAGAGACATTATCGGAGTGAGGGTTGAGGAGAGACTTGCTTTGTACAGAAGTTCCAGCGGTATTCATTGTTCCCTGTTGCATCCTTCCCCTCCCAGTGCGCAGACACAGCGCCGTCATAGCCTTGACGTCATCAAACAGGATAACAGAAGTCTCTCCACCCAGAGGATTCCCTGAAACCCTGCCTCCTCCAACTTGCAGCCCCACCCAAGCCACATCTAGGTATTCTCTCAGTGAGTCGTGCTCCTTGCTGAGCAGCACCTAGACTCACACTGGAAGCAGCTGGCCTTAGTTTCTGGTGTGGCCTTTTGAGGCAACTATAAGCACAGCATCTATGGATTGCTTACTGAATCTTAACAGGTGGCCCTGGAGGGGTAGAGGCTTGGGATAAGTTGGCCTGCAACTGAACCCCTCTCAGGGCTGTGCCACTGGATACCTACTTCACAAATTTACACTAATAAGACCGGGAGACTTAGGAGCTCTGCTTAGTACACAGAAACAGACATAGAAAG
Organism: Pteropus medius; assembly: GCF_902729225.1. Lineage (NCBI taxonomy): Eukaryota > Metazoa > Chordata > Mammalia > Chiroptera > Pteropodidae > Pteropus > Pteropus medius. Next base: position 11,470,732 of record NW_024346062.1, on the reverse strand, counting down.
GCAGCCAAAATGGGAAGACAAAGAAGCAGAAGCCATATGAAAGAACAGAACAGAGATTCAGGAATAATGGAGTCAAGAAATCTAACAGATGCAGAGTTCAAAACACTGGTTATAAAGATGCTTAATAAACTCTTGGGAAGTGTAGACAAATTCAGTGAGAACTTCAACGAAAAGATAAAAATATAAAAATGGAAATGAAAATTATAAAAGGGAACCAGTCTGAAATAAAGAACACATTATCTGAGATGAGAAGTATGTTAAATGAAATAAAGAACACATTATCTGAGATGAGAAGTATGTTAAATGGAATAAAGGAAAAAACAAAGTGAATAAAGGAAAGGATCAAATACCCTACCTAGATGATGGGAAAGCCAAGGAGACTCAATCAGAATAGCAAGAGATAAGATGCCAAGATTATAAAAATAATTTAAGGAGCATATGGGACACTATTAACGGTCTAAATATCCATATGATCGGCGTAACAAGAAAATCAAAATGTTGAACAGCTGTTTGAAGAAATAATAATGGAAAACTTCCCTAACTTGATGAAGGAAATGGACATAAAACCCCAGGAAGCTCAGAGAATTCCCAAAATCAGGAATCCAAAGAGGCCTACACCAAGACACATCATTATCAAAATGCCAAAGGTTAAATACAAAGAAAGAATATTAAAAGCAGCAAGAGAAAACAGATAGTTACTTATAAGGGAAAACCTATAAGAAATGACAGCTGATTTCTCAAAAGAAACTATGCAGGACAGAAGGGCTTGACAAAAAAATATTCAATGTGATGAAGTCCCAGGATCTACAACCAAGAATATTTTATCCAGCAAAGCTATTACTTAGAGTTGAAGGACAGATAAGGAGTTTCCCAGACACAAATAATCTAAAGGAATTTATCCACCAAGCCAGTATTACAGGAAATGTTGGAAGGACTTCTTTAAGAAGAAAAAACATGTATCAAAAACAGGAATAAAAAATGGTAACAACTACGTTCCTACCAATAAGTACCTCAAATGGAAAAGAATTAAGTGCTCCAACTAAAAGATAGAGTGACTGAAAGGATAAGGAAACAAGACCCCTACATATACTGCCTACAAGAGACTCACTTCAGATTAAAAGACACACACAGACTAAAAGTAAGGGGATGGAAAAAGATGTTGCTTTGATGGATCTAGAAGGTATTTAGGTGAGACAGAGAAAGATAAACACTATATGATTTCACTTATATGCAGATAAGGAATAAAAAGAACAAACTAATCAAAAACAGACTCATAGTGGACAATTTGGTGTCAGATGGGGTAGGGGGGCTGGAATAATGGGGTGAAGGGTTAAAGGAGTACAAATTAGTAGCTGATTGATGGTCACAGAGAGGGGGAGGGCAAAGGGACTGCATTTAATATTAATCCGTTGGCTGCAAACGGAGTGGGGGAGGAGAGGAGAATTGGGGGATCGTTTTATGAACTATATAGATGTCTATCCAATGTACTGTATACTTGAAATAAATTAAAATAATTAAAAAAAGAATGCATATGCATATCCAATGTTTTTAGGACCATTTGTTGAAAAAAAAAAAACCCTTTGATTTGTATTTGTCTCTTTGTCAAGATTTTTATGGTATATACAGATGCCAGTCTATTTCTGGGCTCTTTTTCATGTTCTGTTGACTTATATGCCTATTCTTTCATTTGTATCACAATGTCTTGATTATTGTCATTTTATAGTGAGTTTTGAAATATAATGTGAGACATCCAGCTTTGTTTTTTTTCAGTATTGTGTTAGCTGTTCTACAAAGTTTTGACTTTATAAATTTGAGAAACAATTTGTTGGTATATACAAAATATCTTGCTGGGATTTTGAATGGAATTGCATAGAATCTATATATCAAGTTGGGAAGCATTGATATTTTAACAATGTAGAGTCTTCCAATTTATAAGCATGGAAATATCTCTGTTTTTTGATTTCCTTCATTAGTATTTTGTTGTTTTTGACATACATATTCTATACATATTTTGTTGTATTTATAACTATGAAATATGTTTTTTCAGGCTATTGTAAATTAATTTTTCAAATTGCAAATGTCAATTTCTCCTTGCTGGTATATAGAAAAATAATTGACTTTTAAATTTATCTGTATATTTTGTAAACTTGATATATTCACATATGTTCACTTATTAGTTCCAGACATTTATTTGGGTTTTCCCACATAGACAATTGTGCCATCTGCAAAAAAAAAAAAAAAAAAGGGCAGTTTTATTTTTTTCCCATATGTATATCTTTTATTTATTTCTTGTTGCACTAGCTAGAGATGTGAAGTGTGATGTTAAAAAGGAGAAGTAAAAAAGAACTTCCTTTTCTTGTTCCTGATGTTAGGGGAACAGCATCCTATATTTCATTATTAGTTAAATTTTAGTTATAGATTTTTGCTAAGTCTACTCTATGAGTTGCGGAAGTTCTCTCTAATTTTCTAAGAATTTTTGTTGTGGCCATCCGCAACAAAATGTTTTTTTCTGTGTTAACCAATATGATATGACTTTTCTGTTAATACTGTAGGTTTCTTTGATTTTTGAATGTTAAATCAGCCTTGTTTAACTGGAATAAATTTCACTTAGCTGTGGTATACAATTTTTTCATACAATGTTGGATTCTATTTTTTAATATTTTGTTGTGGGTTTTTACATGTATTAGAAACACTGGTCTGTGGTTTTCTTGTCTGTAATGTCTTACCTCATAAAATTAGTTAGGAAATGTTTCCTCTGCTTCTATTTCTAAAAGAAATTTTAAGAGTTAGTATAATTTTTTCCATAAATGTTCCGTGTGATTCACCAGTAAAACCATCATGGCCTGATAATTATGGTAATTAATTATTGATTTCTATTATTTTAAATTTTTAAAGAGTGTTTTAAGGCCTAGAATGTGGACTATATTGGCTCATGTTCCATGTAAACTTGAGAAGAATGTGTGCTCTACTTTTGCTGTGTGAAGCATTCTGTACATTGCAGTTAGATCAAGTTGACTGATAATGCTCTTCCAGTTATCATATCCCTACTGATATTCTGTCTGCTTGACCTGTCAATTACTGAAAGAGTTGTATTTAAGTCCGTAACTATATTGTATTTGTTTATTTATCCTTTTAGTTCTATCAGTGTTTGCTTTATACATTTTCAAAATCTTTTAGGTGTAGACATACATAGAATCCTATATCATCTTTGAAGATGGTCTATTTATTATTATGCAATGCCTGTCTTTATCTTTGGTAATATTCCTTGCTTTGAAGACTTCTTTGTCTGAAGTTACTATATAGCTACTCCAGCATATTTTTGCTTAGTGTTACTCTGATATACCTTTGTCCATCCCTTTATTTTTCATCTATGCGAGTCTTTGTATTTGAAGCGGTTTCTTTTATACAACATAATATTGCCTCTAGTTTATATTTTTTGTTTACTCATTTAACTTCTATCTTTTAATTGGCATCTTTAGACCATTTATATTTTAAGTGATTATTAATATTGTCAGATTAATACCTATCGTATTTGTAACTGATATTTCATTGCATTTATTCATTGTTTCTTTCCCCCCTTTTTTCTGCTATCTCTGATATTAATTAAGCATCTTATATGATTGATTCCATTTTATTTCCTTTCAGAACATATAAATAATACCTCTTTAAAAAATTTTAGTTATTGGTCTAGAGTTTAAAATATATATTTTAAATGAATATGTCAACCTTCAAATAATACTATACTCCTTTATATGTAGTGCAGGTAACAAAGCATTCTCAATACTCCCTTTCTTTGTGGCATTGCTATCATGCATTTCACTATCTGTAGCCTATAGTTACCCAATACACTGTTTCTATACTTACTTTTAAAGAAACAGGAATTTTTTAGGTCAATTAAGAATAAGAAATATAAGATTTTGTTTGAACTTTTATTATTACTTCTCTAATGCTCTTCTTTTTTTTATGTAGGTTTAAGTTTAAAATTTTATAATTTTTCCTCAGCATGAAGAACTTTTTAAATCTTTTTTATAAGGTTAGTCTTCTGGTGAGACATTTCCTCAGTTTCGTTTGTCAGTGAAAGTCTTTATTTCTCTATTTTGAAATATAACTTTGCTGGATATAGAATTGTAGGTAGGTTAGTTGGTTTTATTTCTTCTACATTTTAAATATTTGACTCTTTTTTTCTTCTTCCTCATACAGTTTCTAATGAGAAGTCACTTAATTCTTACCTTTGTTCTATAGGCAAGGCATTCTACCTCGACCTTTGTTTTGGGTTTTCTAAAGATTGATGATTAATATGCTTAGGTCTGGAATTTTTTGAAGCATAGTATTTATTCTACTTGGGTTCTCTGAGCTTCTTGGAGCTTGGATTGCATTTGCATGAATTTTGGAAATTTCTCAGCCATTATTACTTCAAACATTTCTTCTGCTCTATTTTATCTTTCTACTACTTCTGCTATTCCAATTTCCATTACGTTGAACCTTTTGAAATTGTATCAAAGATTTTAGGTGTTCTGTTTTTTTTTTTTTAATTCTTTTTTTCCTCTTGCATTTTAGTTTAGAAAGTTTCTATTGACCTATCTTCCAGCTTTGTGATATTTTTCCCCTCAGCCATGTTGTGCCATCAAAAGCATTCTTTATTTCTGTTATTGTAGATTTTTTTAAGCATTTCTTTTTGTTTCTTTCTCAGAGTGTTCATCTCTCTAGTTACATGTCCTATCTCTTGCATGCTGTCTACTTTTTCCATTAGAGACTTTGACATATTAATCACAGTTATTTTAAATTCCTTGTCTGGTAATTCTAACATCTGTGTCATATCTGAGTCTGATTCTGATGATTGCTTTTTCTGTTCATATTGTGGTTTTTTTCTTGCTTTTTAGCATGTCTAGTAGTTTTTCTTGAGGGCTGTAATGTTGGATTAGGTAATAGAAACTGAAGTAAATAGGACTTTAGTGTGAGGATTTATGGTAGTCTGGCTAAATAGGCTACTGTTTAATGTGTGCTGTAGCTATAAGAGCCAAAGTCTTCAAATTTCTGTAATATCCTTGTTTTTGTCTCCTCTCTTTGCTTTGGGGCTTCTCTTTGTTCTGAATACAGTCTCTAAATACAGTCTCTATCTTGCAGCTCTTTTAACTATAATTCTCTGTGATTATATTAGAGCCTTGTTGGTATCTTCCTATAGTATGGGAGTGGGGAGTCTTCTATGTTCTTCATATTAAATTTTAATGATTTAGTAGGTCTGTGTTTTGGGGCTGTGTCATTTACAGATGTTTTCTAGTGGCATCATTATCCCTTCCTTGTCTTCTATTCATTTCCCTGTCTGCAGTGTTTATCATCTATTTCCTTGAAGCTCTGTGCCTGTGTTTTCTCTCCTTAGGTTAGATAGGAAGTTTAGAGAGTGCTGGAATAGGTATAAATTTCTTTCCTAAACTGGGATAAGGCTTTGGAGTTGAGCTCTGGCATTGCCCTTTCCCTGATATTAGGCCTTTGTTATGAAGAAGGCTTTTGCTAGAGTCAAGGAATCTTTCTTGAATCCTCACTATCAAAACCTGGTGGTATTATCAAAGGGGAAAAGCCCATGAAAGTGTGGGGGTCTTCATAAGACTGGAGCCCCCATAAGTTTTTCTCTTTATTGCTAGTTTAATCTAGTTTAACTTCCATCCATTCATCAAAATTATCAATTGAACGTTTTTACCAGCTTATGGCTTCACTGACTTCTGCTTCATATTAGCACTCTCATGTGCTGTATCTCTCTGTATTCACCTTTCTAAACAGATTTGAGGTGGCAGTTTGTCTTATGACCTCAGTTCTGTGACGGGTCAAAACAAGTTATTAATATTCAGTTTTTCTAGATTTTTCTTGTTATAAAGATGGAGTGACAATTTCTAAATTTTTTACCTGTTAAAATATAATCGAAAGTCCCTTCTCTGCTTTTTCTCACTTTTATATATCACAATTTAATAAGATGTTTATTTTTTTTTTGTTGATTAATTAATTAATCGTCTTTCTCTCCAAATTGGCATGTAAGCTTTATGCAGGCAGGAATTTTTTGTCTTTTTATAAGATTTTTATTGATATATCATTATTAAAGTGTAGAATAGTCTCTAACTCACAGTATTATATAATAATGTTTGTTGATTTAATGAGTTCATATTAATGATTTTAAAAATATATACTCAAAATCTAAAGTTGTCAAAGAATCCTGCATCTAATTAATGTCTTTTTCATATTTCCTTTATATGCATTTCTCTGTCTGTAATGTTTTTGCTTATTGGCAAAACCCAAAGTGAATGCTCAAACACCCATAGAAAAACAATTGGTTTGATGGTGGTTGTTTCTGAGATAACTGATTTCAGAGATGAGAAATAATTCTCATCTCACAAACCAATTAATAAATTAGTAGTAATTGCTTAGAAACCAGATTTTAAGTTCAGTGGAAAAAAATTCATGATTAATGAGATTTGCTTTTCTACTTAGTAGGAAGAAAAGTTGTAATACTCTTTCTCTGTAGGTGCCATCTCTGGCTATTTGCACTCAAACATTAATTAATTATTTCTAAATAGATGACAACATGGTTTACATAGGCTATTAGCTGTATACATTCTAGTTTAGTCTAATTTCCAAAAATATATATGTATGTTATTCATTAATAATATATATTTATAGAAATGTCAACTTAATTTTAGTCCTTTTTTTTAAAATTGTAGTCCTTTTTAGCAAAAGAAACTTTTAATTTTTAGTAACAAATGATCTTTTTAGTAATATGAGTAATCTTAATTTAGCCCATTTATGTTTAACTTGTATTTTTCATTAGCTTGTCTATATTATATTTTACATTTGAATCATATTTCTATTAACCTTGCGATATCAGATTCACTAGGAACAAATATAATCAATTTGAAAATTATTTGGATAGATTTGCTTTCTGGAAATTCAGAGCCACATTAAGTGGTTGGAATTTAACATCTTTATTCTAAACAGTAAGAATTTTTAACAACTGGCGGTATTGAGTTAGTAAGAATATTATCACTTAAATTCCTGGGAATGCCTACCAGATAGTATATCCAACCAAAATAACAAGGTGAGTTTTTGTCTCATATATTGAATAAAGTTGAAAAGAAATGTTTTCAGCATTGTGTTTTTTTCATATTAGTGCAACATTATCAATATTTTTTTTCATATTGGTAAAATATTGTCAATAAAATCATTTTGGCAAAGAGTTTTTAAATTTGATTTTTAAGTAAGGAAAGTATTGAAGAAATAGTCTCCATTTTTATTGCAGAATAAAAAATAATTAGTATTTTTTCTCCTTTTAAATGCCTTGACACAACACAATCTAGTTTCTCATCAATGGGACATTTATTATTATTTTCTGATGATTTGGGGTTTTTTAATTAAATTAATTGAAATTACTGGTACATTTTCAAAAATTGACAACCCTAAACCTCAAAACAGTTAAATTCTAGGGAAATAAACATATTATATCTGAATTCAATGTAGATTTTATTTTCTAAAAGATAGAGATAAAGCACAGTGAGGTGAAACAGGATGTATAGACATTGATATATTTGAATTAGATCCAAGTCTGCTCGAGAAATTTCATCATTTTTATCCTATAGAATAGTTCAACATAATTGTTTAATATACTGCCCTTACCGTCGTTCAACACCAGGCCCTTTTTGGTTCCTTGGGCAGGATTTAAAGGCTTGAGAGTAAAGCATGAAGACAATTAGATCTGGTTATCAGTTCTATAATGTTTTAATGAAATTAGACATATTAAAGCCTAGATTAAGAAAAAAGAATTTTTCAATTTCAAAAGTCACTAGATTAGAGCTAATCTCTCTAGATTGTCTAGGGATGAGCAAGACTTTCCTTTTCTTCTGTCTTGATTTGCTTTGCTTTGGTGCCATGGAGGTGTTAATTTTATTCCATCCAGTTTTTAAATGTTAATTGTGCATGTCAAAACAAAAATTTCCTCCTGGAGCTGGTTGTCATAAAAAAAAAATGTCATATCTAAAGAAACTGAAGCATGAACTCTAAAAGCTTTAGTTAGCTAAATGAATATTGACTAGCTGATACTACATATAATGAAAAAAGCTTTAATAAGGTCTCAGGTAATAATATGAAGAACTTCATCTCACTTACCAATGTTTTATCACATTTTAAAAATGTAAAGTTTAACTCTATTAAGATGGTCAGGCTGATCTGAAAGTATCTCTAATCTCCTGTTAGTTTACCAGATGGGCAATGACTAGAATAGAGTTAAATGTGCAATTCTTTTCATTGTGTGGAATTTGTGGTGATGATTAAAGTGCTAGAGCTTAAGCTTTCTAAGCTATTTCTTATGCGATATGGTGAAGAACCAAAGGAAGTTACAACATTAAATGATTAAATCCAAGAGCGGTATCACTGACAAGCTCATCATACAACATTCATTTAACAGCAGTTTACAGAATATGTAATATGATGAGGAACAGGTCCAAGGAAGATAAGAGGCACCATTAACTGTTTGCCAAGGATTGTACTAAGCACTTTGCATGGACTATAGCATTTAATCTTCAAAAAAAAAAAAAAAAAAACCCTTGAGATAAGCATATTTTTATCATCCCCTTTGCACGTGTAAAACACTGAGGCTCGAAGAACTTCAGTGATTTATCCCTAGGGTCACGTGATTAGTAAATGAATAGACAAGATTTGATTCAATCCAGGCATAATTTACCCTCCTTGTTCTCAACTACAACAATATACTACAATATAGAAACATAACCAGGGGCAAAAGTTTAGGAGACATTTGAAATATAGTCCCCCATAACAGATGTTTAAGTCCTCTTGCCCTGATTTATTTATTTTTATTGCCGTTGCTGTGTAGATATAGACTATAGTATGCAGAATAAAGGCTCCCTAAAGATGTACTTGTCCTAATTACCAGAACCTGATATGTTACCTTACATAGCAAAAAGGGTCTTTGCTGATGTGATTAAGTTAAAAATCTTGAGATGGGAAAATTACCCTGGATTATCCCATGAGTTCAGTGTAATTACAATGGTCCTTATAAAGTGAAAAAGCAGGCAGGAGAGTCACAGTGAATGAAGGTGAGAAGAACTGAACCTACCCTTTGTGGTTTGAAGATAGAGGTAGAGAACTACAAGTCAAGGAATGCAAGCAGCTTCTGGAAGCTTGAAAAGACAAGAAAACAGATTTTCCCCTAGAGCCTTTGTAAGGAATACAATTCTGCCAACAGTACAATTTTAGTCCCTTGAAAGCCATTTCAGAATTCTGACTTCCAGAACTGTAAGAAAATGTTTAGTATTGTTTTAAGTCACAAGGTTTCTGATAATTTGTTACAGTAGCAATAGGAAAAAAGTATATAGACCAAGACCAAAATCTTCCTTCTTTCCCTTCTACATCCCTCCCTCCCTCCCTCCCTCCCTCCCTCCTCCTCCTCCCCTCCCTCCTTCCTTCCTTCCTTCCTTCCTTCCTTCCTTCCTTCTTTCCTTCCTTCCTCACTCTCTCTGTATTCCATAAAAGATTTGGCAACATATATGAGCAACATATACTCAGATGAAATTTATTTATAATCAACCAAGGTCTTTGAGAGCTATTAAAAGAATCTACTATTGCATGCTATGAATCTCCTCTACCTGTCTAATATTCTCATTATTAGTTGGCAAAGGACGAATATACATTTCATCTTCCAATGCTAATTCTGATCAGAAAGTGATGTCATTTTGAAGAGCAGGTTTGAAAAAGATTCTGAAGCCATGTTGAGGCTCAGTAGGTAAAAGCACTATGGTTAATTATCAATGCAATGCAAATGTTTGGCATGAGCCCAGCAGAAGGGAGGCAATGCCATGTCCAGAAATAGACCAGAACTGGAGCGTCTCCTTAGAAATTTGAAGAAGAATTGATTCATTGGGAACAGTAGAAGTTCATAAAGAAGTTTGAAGATGTTGGGTAAGAGTTGAGGAAAAAGGTACCCAAAAGGACCAGTCTTGCCTTATTTCAAATATTTTTCTTGGAGATGATATTTCCTGGACCTCATGACTTGCTCAAGAATGTGCATTTCACAATGAATTGGAATAACAGCTTTTCATAGACTCCCAATGTTCTAGCAGACTGTGATCTATACACAGTAATAATTCCTTTAGCCTAGAGAGATTTATAGACTATGCAAAATCATGAATTGTTTTACTCCTCATTGCAGTTAATGAAAATACTCTCAGCAACTTTTTGTAGCTACGTAAGTATACCGAACTTAAATGGCACATGACCGAGGAAAAATTAAAGGTTAAGTGACATGATTATAAACTTTGAATTGTGTTTGATGAGCCCTACTTACATATCAGTTTAGAGATCTCCCTTCCTTATTCAAGAAAAAAATTCTTGAGAAAAATACTTGTTAGAATTATTTGTTAAATGTTCCATTTTATCATTACAGCAATGCCTCAGAACTAATTAGAGGAAAAGGTCAAAATACTAACTTTTGCTTGGAGTTCTCAATATAGATTGACCAAGAGCAATGTTTTCTATCTGTAATAGTTGGAAAGTTCATAGCTTTAGGAAATATTATGGTCTAGAATGCATTTATAAGCAACAGACATTTCTTCTCAAATATTAAATTCTTGTTTTCATTTTTATTTACATATAACTTAGATATTTCCTTGAATTATTTTTATTTATTATTTTTACTGAGATTTAACAAACCATTATCCTTAAGCATAGGGAAAAAATCTCTTCTCAATTACATGTTCATTTTAATTGAGTATAGTTATAATTACATACACTTGACAAAGGACATATTTACAACTAAGGCTTCTTTATATTAGTTGTGACATTAACTTACTATGGCCAACTTGGCATTTGAATCATGCATTAATTTAATACCAGATATGTGCTACAGTTGAAATAGTCATAGTATCAAAATGTTAGTAGGTATAAAATAAAGTATCTTTTTTATGCAATTAAATCTACTAATTAGCAATCCATTCATGATGAGTTTATGGCACACAAACCTGTCACCAATCAAATGTGCTGTCGTCAGGTTAAAAAGAAAAAAAGTAGTTTTATGAGTATTGAAAAAATACAGAGATTCCCAGAATATAATAATCATTTAAGACTCAGTCTAACACATAGGGAAGTAGAAAGAGAGCAATGTTTTAGGATTGATATACAGTGAACAGCTTTGCATGAAAAATTAAGATTCTTCTGAACCTACCTTAAATAAAGCATCCGGCACATGATAGAGATGGATCACTTGCTCTCATAAATCTGGCATTTAAACTGAACTAGTTATGAATATTCGTGACAGAAAGATTTAGCTATATGCCTCATCTCCCCACCAGTGACTAAATAATTAGTCTTTCAGTTAATCTTCATTACCATTGTCATCTTCCACCTTGTCCTTTGAAAACAAGATTGAAATAGAAGGATATCTAGAAATTTATATTGAGAAATATGAGGGCTGTAAGCCATTCATATGACAACGGTGCTTGGAAGAGACAGCAAAAGTTACTTCATCTAATCTATAGATACACCAATGTTAAATTGATTAAAATTTCAAAGGAGATTTTGGTTCATGGTAATGCTGATGAATAGTCCATAGACAGCAAAGGGTAAGATAAAATGCAGGCCAGGAGGAAGCACTAAATTGTCTTTCACATTCCTTATGCCTCTCTATTGTTTCTGCCCCCTGCCCTCCAACACATCAAGCCACTACTTCAGTCTTACAGCACAAATTCATTTCTGGATAGGAGTTTATGTAAGAGCATGGATATGCTTTTAGGATTCCCTCATGAATTCTGTAAGAGAGCAAGAGAAACTGATTGAAAAACTTATCCTTCGTAGTGAAGTTCTCCATCACTGGGAGGACACCTTCATTTAAGCACTATTGACTGGTAAATCAAGTAGAAGTCCATTAATAGAAAAATAGACTAATCATAATACCATTTATTTTGTTTCAGCCAGGCACTTTGATCAGCTGTTACCTGATCTGTCCCACAATCCTGCCCTATAGTACCAATCGCCTTTTTCAGATAAGGAAATTGAGTGAGGCATAAGAAGTAAAGTAATTTGTTCAAGGTAATTGCAAGTTTGTGGTAGAACAAGAACTTCAAACCATATCTGTAAGATTTCAAGCAAAAATTGTCAGATGATTTTACTTGTTTTTAGCATATCTCAATTCTTTTACTTTTTCATTTAATCAATGAGGGAGAAAGAGTAGTGAGAAAAATGAGTCTGTGCAGAGAAAAGAAAAAGTAAAGTGGGCAATTAAATAGATTTTATAAGAAAGATATAGTATTTTCTTAAGGTTAGATTATTTTTAATCTGCAATTATGCTGATAATAGCCATTTTATTCATTTAAAAAATCTCTTTGGATGCTCTTCTGTCCAGAAAACACAAGTTTCTGTATAGACAAGTTGTATTGGTTTTAGCGCTTGTTTAACTGAAGCTATTGATAAAATACTATAGCTTCATCCATTTTTTTCACATTCAGAGACAGATAGCTCTTTTTAGTAGGTCCTTTGGGATCACACTGCCTTCATTATTTGTTTGCAAGAGCACATAACCAGAAGCTTCATTGACATTCAACAAGAAGGCATCTTCCCAGTGAAATTTAGAGAATTCACCTTTTTGTCAATAACAGATTTCAGGAATTTTTTTTTCAATATTCCTACATAACCTAAGCCACTTATTATTAGGTACTTTCTTTCAGGACCTAGTATCTAAATCAAACAAGAACACTTGTATTGTCATCAAGTGATAAATTTATTTGTGAAAGAAAGAGTTGCTTTTACTTTTGTTTTTCATTTAGGCATAAATAAATGCATTTTTCTTTCTGGACATGAATTAATTAATGCTTTTCTGTCCCAGACATCTACAGCACTAAAAGAATGTAAATTCAGAACTATCAATACATTGAATACTCTTACATTGAAAATGAAAGAGTTTGAAAAGAGAAAGTAGTCAGACAATAAATTTATAAACTTTATCATAAACTAATAAAATATATTATGAGTTAAAAGGAAAAGAAAGCTGATTGGATTCCAGATTGAGTACATTCTAGTTATGCTGTTCTATCTTCTATGTTATCTTCCTGCCACTGTAAGTTGTTACAACTGAAATAGTTGGTTAATTTCAACACAAAAAATTTTCACTTTTTGAGTGCCCAATCTGGAAGAAATTGATGCCTTTGCTTAAAGATGCCTCTAAGTATGGAAGTGAAATTTCTTCTAATCAGGTTAGAACATTAATTAAGATCATTATGACTCAAATATTAGGAAGCGTTGACACCTGTTTTAGAGATGCATGTGCTTTGAAACTAAATAGGAATACAAAATCATAACAGCCTGATCTCTTTTCAAAAGTGAGACTTAGGAAAGCATACAGATATTTCTTAAAATATTGTTAACTCAAAATCTTCATTATTTTAGAACACCAGAGAGTACATAATTAGGTAAAATTTGTTCAGATCAGTGAGAGTAAATATGGGCATTTTATCATTCTCTCACTGTGAGAAAGACTGATTTGAGTTTCCACTGATTCCAGAACTGACTATAAACTCATTCTGGAAAGTGTTTGCTATCTTCTCTGGAATCATATGCAGAGTAGTATATTTTATTACATTGTCAAAAATTTTCTTAGAAAATATTTAAGAAAATTCTAAATAAAATTTATGTTTGTATTTGTCATTTGAATTTTGAAGATATAGTGTTCTGTATATGAGTCTCAAAAATGAACATTGCCTCTACCTGAGAAATGTAAATTCCTCCTCCTTTCTCATAAGGGCACGTAACTGTTTCCCATTTTGACTTAACCACTGGAAACTTCGGATCCAAATTTTAAGCAAGCATAATCATCTTAGATACACAGACCCTTATCATCAATGTATCTTTATAATCTTTTCCTTGGTTCTGATTTTCTATTTTTCTTTTTATTAAATGCATTTTCCTAGAATTTGCTTCAAATCCTCTGTGTGAAAATGTGGAGTTATAAATAAATAAAAATTAACAAAGTGTGGTTAGGCTCAGTATTATTGGAGAGACTATATACTGTCCAATATAATATACTATTTTTTCAATGAAAATGTTCCCACTGAAAAAAAAAAGACCTTCAGTTCCAAGTGAACTTTCACATATTTAAAAGCTAGAAATCTAAAGCTCACACAATAAATATTACAATGAGATAACAATTGGAAGTTTCAAGGTTCTAGATCTCTACAACTAATACATTGGTCCTGTTTAGCCCCAATTTCTATGCGGTTCAGCTCTTGAGCCCTTTCACATTTCAGTTCCTTAAACTCACGTAGAGCTCTTGCTGTGAAAAATAGGCCGACTGAATTGTCATGTCTGTTCAAAACTGAAAATGACTTGTACTTTATAGTAGAATCTAGATGGTGGCAAAATATTATATAGAAGAACAAACAAATAACTTTCTATTTGGGGGAAGGAGAAAGGAAAACCTTGCAAATGTTCAGTTTTAAAAGTATGCAAGGATATAGACTTACGAACATTAAGATTTGTTATTCAAAGATTAATTTATTAAATTTAAGGAAGATATGCTATTCTTTTGTTTCAGATACATGCTTATTAAAATATTAAATATTGCCTTACCCATGCTTTCAAACTCTGATCATATAGGTTCATGAGAAATATTCACCTCTAAAAGGATTTCTGTTTGTTTTTTTAAGGCAGTAGACTTCTTTTTTCTCCACTCAATAAAGGGAAATATTTCCTAAGTTTTCTTTTCCAAAGTTCTTCTAAAATAACAATTACTTAAGACACTAATGAGTATGACAGTGACTCATGACATTATCATGTATCCTGAAAACCAGTCAGTGACAATCAGTATCTCACTATTTCATAAACTGAAGTTATATTCCTTTGAATCTTGCCAGAATTAAAAATTTAATATTGTGAATTCTTGCATCTGTGTGACCCACTTCCAAATGTCCTCAATGAGGTGACTATAATCTCTAATCTGCATGCATTTAAAAATATACAGGTAAGAATTGTTATTGAATTTTTCCTAGTTGTGTTTTAAAGTAAAATTATTTTTTTAAAAAAGAATAGTCAAAGTCCTAGCTAGAGCAATCAGGCAAGAAAAAGAAATAAAAGCCATCCAAATAGGGAATGAAGTCAAATTGTAACTTTTTGAAGGTAACATGATTCTCTCTACAGAAAACTCTAAAGACTCCACCAAAAAAGCTATTAGAAACAATAAACAAGTACAGTAAGGTTGAAAGATACAAAAATCAATGTACAAAAATCCATTTCATTCTTATACAATAACAACAAAATTTCAGAAAAAGAAATGGAAAAAAAATTTTTTTGCAATTGCAACAACAACAACAACAAAATACCTAGGAATAAACTTAACAAAGCATGTGAAGGACCTATACACTGAAAACTACAAGACATTATTAAAAAAATCAAAGAAGACACAAAGCAATGAAAAGATATTCAGTATTCATGGACTGGAAAAATCAACATAGTTAAAATGGCCATATTATCCAAAGCAATATACAGATTTAATTCAATCCCTAAAAGAAATAGAATGAAAAATTATCAGATTTGTATGGAATCACAAAAGAATCTGAATATCCAAAGCAATCCTGACAAAAAAGAACAAGGCCAAAGTTATTATACTCCTGATTTCAAATTATACTGCAAAGTGCCAATAATCAAAACAGAGTGGTATTGGCAGAAAAACAGACACACGAAACAATGGAACAGAATTGAGAGTCCAGAAAATAAACCCACATATATATGGGAAATAGTTTTTAACTAAAGAGCCAAAAATATACAATGGAGAAAATAAAGCCTTCTCAATAAATGGTGCTGGGAAAATTGGAAAGCCACATGCAAAAGAATGAAACTAAACTGATATCTGTCACCATACATTTACTCAGATTTACTCAAAATGGATCAAAATCCTAAAAATAAGACCTGAAACAGTATATTGCATAGAAGAATACATAGATACTAAACTCTTGGACCTTGGATTTAGAGAGGATTTTGTGAATTTGATCTTAAAGGCAAGGGAAGTGAAAACAAAAATAAAATAATTGAATTGGACTACATCAAACTAAAAGCTTTTGCACAGCAAAGGTAATCACTGACAAAACAAAGAGGTACCAACTGAATAGGAGAAGATATTTGTAAACAGCACCTCCGATTAGGGCCTAATATCCAAAATATGCAAAGAATTCATACAACTCAACAACAAAAAAGCAAAAAATTCAATTAAAAACCAAAGGACCTGAACAGATTCTTCTCCTAAGAAGACATAAAAACGGCCAACAGACATATGAAAAGATGCTCAACTTTGTATTTTGAAGTACAAATCAAAACCAAACCACAAGCGAGATGCCACCTCATACCTATTAGAATGGCTATCATAGACAAGGCAAATACTAACAAATGTTGAAGAAGTTATGGGATAAACGAACTCTCATACACTGATGGTAAGATATAAAATTGGTACAGCCATTGTGGAACACAGTATAAAGTTTCCTCAAAAACTTAATACTAGAATTACCATTTGACCCAGCAATCCCTCTTCTTGGTATCTATGCCCCCAAATTTAGAAACATTTATCTTTAAAGATATAGGCACCCTGATGTTCATAGCAGCATTATTCTCAGTGGCCAAGATGTGGAAACAACCAAAGTACCCTTTGATAGATTACTGGATAAAGATGATGTGGTATATGTATACAATGGAAGATTACTCAGCCGTAAGAAAAGATGAAATACTGCCATTTGTGACAACAGGAATAGATCTTGAGATTATCATGCTAAGCGAAATAAGTCATATAGGAAAAGTTGAGAACCATGTGATTTCAGTCATATGTGGGATATAAAACAGAAAGCAACACATAAACAAGACAAACAAAAACTAATAGACATGGCAATTTAGTGGTTACCAGAGGGAAAAGGGAAAGGAAAGGAGGTAGATAAGGGTAAAGGTGGTCAAATATATGTTGATAGATGGAGATTTGACTGGGTGCTGAACACACATGCAATAGACATATGACGTATTACTGAATCGTACACTTGAAACCTATATAATTTTATTAACCAGTGTCACCCTGATAAATTTAATATAAAATAAATAAAGAGAATAATCAAAGTTAAAGAGATGTAAGATAGAAAATTGGTTGCCAGACATTAGGGAAGATGGAATGGGTATGATTATAAAGAAGTATCATGAAGAATTTCATTATGATGATGAAATGATCCTGCATCTTGATTGTAGGGGTGGTTAAAAGATATATACATGTGGTAACATCATAGAACTACACGTTAATGATGCAAAAATGAGTGAATTCAAAAATGGGTAAAATTGGACTAAGATCTGAAGTCTAGTTAATTTAATTGTAACAATAGATTTCTGGTTTTGATAATGCACTGTGGTTACATGAGATATTACCACTGGGAAAGCTATATGATGGATCCTCAGGACATCTCTATATTTAGTTTGCAACTTCATGTGAGTATAAATTATTTTAAAATAGAAAAGTGTTTTTTCTTAAAGGGTAATCAAATTAGCTGAAAGTGGGACAGGTTTTATTGATTTTGTTTTCAGTAAATAGCCACCTAATACATAACAAGAAAATAAAGTTATGTATCAAGCAGAAATAAGTACATAAAGAAATCATACTTAAGTATTTTTGAAATTTATGTCGTACATTTTAATTTTAATGTGATATTATAATTAAATAAAAGTTTATATTTGGTGTTTTGCTATTATCTTGTGACAGAAAATAGCATTTTCCATTCACTAATCTATTAATTAGATGTTTAAGACCACTTCAAATGTGCTGTCATTGTTTTTAAAGAAAGCGAAAGAATACCCAGAGACTCTATTCAACAGTTTCTCAAAAAAACTGCCTGCCTATTTCCATACCACTTTAGTGTATGATAACATAATTTACAGAGAATACAGTGCCTTCTCTATATACTTTATGACAATAAATAGGTAATATTTATTGAATATTCTTTATGTTAACAAGAACAGTGCTAAAAAGCTTATAATTAGTTTCATTTACTATCTATTCTCAAACAATGAGGTAGGTTATTATTAATCCAGTTTTTAAAGATTGACCTAAATGTGCCTGAGGTTTTCTTTCTAAATATGGTATTGCTGGATATTGATTAGAAAATTCTAAATGTTTACCATTAGTTTTTATCTCCTGAAGTATAAACTTTGATTTTAGACCCAGATTGTTTATTCTGAAATCCTCATCTTATCAGGCTAGCCATAGTACTGCAATTTTTTAAAGTTCTCTGGATTTACCACTAAATTCAACTCATCGAGTTCTTCCCAATCATCAGTGACCATAATACATCAGCACAGATTGCATGTAAACTCTCAGAATGAAGTGCTATTGACAATGTCAGATGCCAGAGAAGGGATATTCCTCATCTACTAGTTGAAATTTCTGTTTTTCCATTAAGAGCCCAGTGGGATTTACACAATTGCCCCAGTTTATAAAAAGCAGTTTATGAATCTAGTTTTCAGGTGGATAATGATATCCCAATTCAGTTTTGCATGATTAAGGCAGGTTTTAAAACACAAAACAGAAGAAAGTAAACACTCCTCCTAAACTACAAATATGCAGATTATTAAAATTATAAAAAGATGATAATGAAATGGTGATGATGATGATGATATACAAAGGATTGATTTACTTTAGGTAAGAAATTTGATTCACCTATAGATTTTATATAAACTGGGCTTTTGTGGTTGATTTGAAAGCACAACACAAAACATATGGCGGCTAATTAAATCATGCTGTTTCTTATAATTGTTTAACATCAACTCATCTTTTCAAAAGTAAATTTTCATAAGTTTAGCTCTTTAAAGTTTCCTGAGAGCTAGAACTGTATGATTTACATTCACATGATAAGCTCTTAGCACATAGGAGACCCAGTAAGTATGTGATGGATTGATGTTTGGAGACAAGAAATGTAACTAATTAAAAAACCCACTATAATACGTCAAACCCATTCAAATAAAACTGAATCATTGTATCCCTTCAAATGGCCACTGATGTTAAGAAAATTCTTTATTCATATTTCTATTGTTATATGTTTCTAAATGGTATATTGTATTATATAGGATAACCTCTATAAATCATTATAAATATGTTTTAAATATTAGTATATTTATTCAACTTATTCTCATCCAAATACTCAAAGTTTTAATAAAATTATTATGATTAAAATTATAATATCAGCCAGGCTAAAACAATAAATGGTGTTTGGGTCAAATATATGTTGGTATAAAACTTTCCTGATTCTTTCTAATGCTTATAATAAAAGGGGTGATAATCTATATGCCAGCTTGCAGTCTTTTTTTATAGAGCATACATAATAGACATTTTCTTCTTTAGCATAGTACTACATCACCATTTTTGATAGACTATAATATTTCATTGTTTAAGTATGCCATAATCAACTTATTTTTCTAATTTCAAGCTTAAAATGTGTGTACACATATCTTTACATGCTGATTTAATTATGTATAAATGAAATTCATATAACAAAATTTTGAGTTAGAGTCCAAAATTTATATATATAAAAATATATAAATTCAGTTTACCCTTGAACAACTTGGGTTTCATCTGTGCAGGTCCACTTATACACAGATTTTTTTTCAATAAATATACAGTTGGCCCTCCATATCTTCAATTTTGCATCTGTGGATTAAACAGCAGATCAAAACCAGTATTTTTGATTTGAGATTGGGAATCCATGGATGCGAAGGGCTGACTATATGCACTGTTCCATGTCATTTCATATGAGGGACTCGAGCATCTGCTGATTTGAGTGTCCTCATGATGTCTTAGAATAAATTCCCTGCTGAAACCATCATTAACTACAACTGTAGTTAAAATTTTGGGGAATCGAAGTTTTATGTGGATTTTTGACTGCATGGCAGTCAGTGCCCCTAACCCCTGCATTGTTCAAGGGTCAGTTTTATGTGTATATCTATCTATCTATCTATCTATCTATCTATCTATCTATCTATCTATCATCTATCTATCTTCTATCTATCTATCATCTATCATCTCTATCATCTATCTATCATCTATCTATCATCTATCTTTTTTCCAATTAGATTTGACATTCAATATTATTTTATATTAGTTTCTGCTATACAGAATAGTGATTAGACATTTATATAATTTACAAAGCGATTCCTTGGATAGTACCCACCTGACACTATACACAGTTATCACAATGTTATTGACTATATTCCCTGTGCTGTACTTCACATCCCTGTGACTATTTCACTACCAATTTACACTTCTTAATCCCTTCATCTTTACAACCAGCCTCCCCATACCCCTCCCCCCAACTCTCTCCCACTGGCAATCACCAATTTGTTCTCTGTATCAATGAGTCTGGTTCCATTTTGTTCATTTAATTTGTTAAATTCCACATATTTGTGAAATCATATGACATTTTTCTTTTTCTGTCTGACTTATTTCACTTAGCATAATACCCTCCAGGTTTATCTATGTTGTTACAAATGGTAAGATTTCATTTTTTTATGACTGAATAATATTCCATTGTATACATGTACCACTTCTTTATCCAATTGTGTATTGATGGGTGCTTAGGTTGCTTTTATATCTTGGACATTGTAAATAGTGTTGCAGTGAACATATGGTGTGCATATATCATTTTGAATTAGTAGTTTGGTTTTCTTCAGATAAATACCCAGAAATGAATTGCTGGGTAATGAGGTAGTTCTCTTTTTAATTCTTAGAAGAACCTCAAGCTGTTTTCCAGAGTGGCTGCACCAATTTGCAATCCCACCAACATTATACAAGGGTTCCCTTTTCTCCACATGCTTTCCAATACTTGTTGTTTTGATTTGTTGATGATAGTCATTCTGACAGGTGTGAGGTGATATCTCATTGTGGTTTCAATTTGCATTTCTCTGATGAGTAGTGACATTGAGCATCTTTTCATATGTCTATTGGCCATCTGTATGTCCTTTCTGGAGAAATGCCTATTCAGATTCTCTGCCCATTTTTTAATTGAATTGCGTGTGTGTGTGTGGGGGGAGGGGGGTTATATAATTCTTTATAAATTTTGGATATTAACCCCTTATCAGATGTGTCATTGGCAAATATCTTCTCCTATTCAGTAGGTTGTTTTTTCATTCTGTTGATGGTTTCCTTTGCTGTGCAAAAACTTTTTAGTTTGATGTATTTTTTCTCTTGTTTCCCTTTCCCAAGAAAATATATTCAAAAAGAAATTACTGTTAGCAATATCAGAGAGTTTACTGCCTATGTTTTCTTTTAGAAGTTTTATGGTTTTGGGTCTTATATTTAAGTCTTTAATCATTTTGGGTCTGTTCTTGTATACGATGTAAAAAGGTGGTCCAGTTTCTTTCTTTCTTTTTTTTTTGCATGTATCTGTCCAATTTTCCCAGTACCGTCT
This sequence comes from Pteropus medius, assembly GCF_902729225.1. NCBI lineage: Eukaryota > Metazoa > Chordata > Mammalia > Chiroptera > Pteropodidae > Pteropus > Pteropus medius. The sequence continues at coordinate 11,449,274 of NW_024346062.1, read as the reverse complement.
ATTGAAGAGACCTGTCTTTACTCCATTGTATATTCTTGCCTCCTTTGTTATTGTTAAGTGAATGTGTAGTCTTGGATTTATTTCTGGGCTCTCTGTTCTCTATTGATCAGTATATCTGTTTTTATGCCAGTGCCATGTTGTTTTGATTACTGTAGCCTTGTAGTATATTTTGATATCAGATAGTGTGATGCTTCCAACTTTGTTCTTCTTTCTCAAGATTGCTGTGGCTATTCGGGGTCCTTTATGGTTCCATATACATTTTAGGATTATTTATTCTAGCTCTCTGTAAAATGCCATTGGTATTTTGATAGGGATTGCATTGAATCTATAGATTGCTTTGGAGACTATGTCCATTTTAATGATGTTGATTCTTCCTATCCATGAATGCGAGATATCCTTCCATTTATTTGTCTCTTCTTCAATTTCTTATTTTTTTTCAATGAAGTAATCTTCTGATCATAAGTTTTTACTTCCTTGGTTAAATTTTTTTCTAGGTATTTTATTGTTTTTGATGCAATTTTAAGTGAGATAGTTTTCTTAATTTTTCTTTCTGATAGTTCATTATTAATATATGAAAATGCAACCAATTTCTGAATACTAAATTTGTGCCCTGCTACTTTACTAATTTATTTATTAGTTCTAATAGTTTTTTGTGTGTGAAATCTTTAGGGTTCTCTTTATATGGTATCATATTATCTACTTCTTCCTTTCTAATTTGGATGACGTTTTCTTTCTTTTTCTTGTCTAATTACTGTGGCTAGGACTTCCAATGCTAAGTTGAATAAAAGTGGTGAAAGTGGACATCCTTGTTTCATTCCTGATGTTAAGGAAAATGCTTTTAGCTTTTCCCTGTTGAGTAGGATGTTAGTTGTGGATTTGTCATATATGACTTTTATTATGTTGAAGTATTTTCCCACTATTCCAACTTTGCTGAGAGTTTTTATTATAAATGGATGCTATATTCTGTCAAACAATTTTTCTTCATATGTTGATATAATCATATGATTTTTATCTTTCAATTTATTAATGTGGTATATCAATCAATTGATTTGTGGATATTGAACCAACTTTGCATCCCAAGAATAAATTAAACTCGATTCTGGTGTGTGATCTTTTAATGTCTTGTTGAATTCGATTTGCTAATATTTTGTTGAGGATTTTTGCATCTATGTTCATCAGGGATATAAGTGTATAATTTTGGTTTTTTGTAATGTCTTTGTCTAGTTTGGGAACCAGGGTAATGGTAGCCTCATAAAATGAGCTTGGAAGCCTTCCTTGCTCTTGAATATTTTGAAATAGTTTGAGAAGAATAGGTGTTAATTCTTCTTTAAATGTTTGGTAAAATTTACTTGTGAAGCTATCCAGTCAAGGATTTCTGTTTGTTGGGAGTTTTTTGATTCCTGGTTCAATTTCATTAGTAGTAATTGGTCGGTTCAGATTTTCTGTTTCTTCTTGACTCAGTCTCAGAAAATTGTTGTTTCTACGACTTTATTCATTGCTTCCAGATTGTCTAATTTGCTGGTATCTAATTTCTTCTAGGTTTTTTTTTACACTTTGTATTTCTGTATCTCCTCTTTTACCTTTGATTTTATTTATTTGGATCTTTTTTTCTTGATGAGTCTGGTTAAATGTTTATCAATTTTGTTTATTTTTTCAAAGAACCAGCTTTTATTTTCATTGATCTTTTGTGTTGTTATGTTAGATTCTATTTTGTTTATTTCCACTCTGATCTTAATTATTTTCTTCCTTCTACTCACTTTGGGCTTTGTTTGCCATTCCTTTTTCTAATTCCTTTAAGTGTAAGATTATATTGTTTATTTGAGATTTTTCTGTTTCTTAAGGTACGTATGTATTGCTATAAATTTCCCTCTTAGAACTACTTTCACTGTGTCCCATAGGTTTTGGGTCATTGTGTTTATGTGATTTTTTTAAGAAAAGTTTTTAATTTGTTATTCAATTCCAATATAGTTATTCTGGAAATAAAATATTAGGCAGATATACTAAATTGAAAATTATTATGTACAAAACCCACTGTCATTACCAATAAAACATTTAAAATAAGCTGTCTAGATTGATTTTTTTTTTATAGGAGCAACAGCATTTACAGAAGCAATAGCAAAGACTCTACCTAATCCCCCTCTCATAGCAAATGATTAAGGTATATAGAAAATTACTACACCTTGAGAAAATATACCAATTGAATAGATGAAACATCATCACTGAAAATTAATCGCATTATAAGGAATAATTAATTTTAAGAAATCTAAAATTTAAAGAAAGCATTAAAATTTCTTTATTATTCTTGTTGTGTGTCAACAAACAGGAAAAATGTAGTCAAACCCAAATGAGCAGAAAAAGGAGAAAGTTGGGAATACAGAGTGAATATGTTAGGAAAAAAATTTAAAGTAAGACTGGGTAATCAGTGTTCTTATTGCTATAACCTCTACCACCTTCTCTTAATATCAAAGTAAAATTGTAGAAATGATTATGTGCTTTAAAAATGAAAGGAGTTTTTTTCTTTGGATCAGTTTATACTTTGAGTCAATAATATATGCAACATGTTCAATGAAATGAAATTCTTTTCATACCTTTCTTGTGATCACAGACATAGATCCATAAGTAATAATCCAGAATAATTGAATTGATCTCTCCACTAGTTTTTTCGCCCTTTTTTTTTTTTTTCAATAAGCTCCAGAAGACAATCTTGGATTAGCTCAACATGCCCAAGTAAACACTCTTACCTATTCCCATATGACAGCATTTCTCTTTTGAGGATCTTCTCCAGTAGTACATCAGAATATTTCAGGGCTCCCAAGTGAACAAGAACCTGTGGTAATCTATGGTCAGCAAACATGGTGATGCTGGACTTGTTATGTAAAGCAGTTGTCTCCTTTTCCCTCTAAAACTCTCCAGGTACATGCCACAAGGATTTGGGCCCATTTGTAAAAAGAAATTCTTTTCACCCACAGACATTCACTCTGATGGAGGGACAGCAGCTGGGGAGGTGCCAGAGACATACAGAGAAAGACTGAGTTATATGCCTTCAGGGTGAGGCCTGCAGGGACAGCTGCCGTTACCCCTATGTTGAGCCTTCCTCCAGTGTGGCCTATAGGCAGGCACTGTCTTGCCTGTGTTGAGCCCTCCTCCCAGAGGGCCTGTGTTTTCATTTTCATTAGTTTCAGGATATCTTTTGATTTTTTTCCTTTATCTCATTGTTAACCCATTCATTGTTTAGTAGCATGTTATTTAGCCTCCATGTGTTTATGTGTTTTTCAATTTTTTTCTTGTAATTTATTTCTAGTTTCATACCATTGTGGTTGGAGAAGATGGTTGATATAATTTCAGTCTTTTAAAAATTTATTGAGACTTGTTTCATGGCCTAACATGTGGTCTATCTCGGAAAATGTTTCATTTGCACTTGAGAAGAATTTATATTCTGTTGCTGTGGGGTGAAATGCTTTAAAAATATCAATTAAATCCATCTAGTTTAGTGCATCATTTTGGGCTGTTTCCTTGTTGATTTTCTGTCTGAAAGATCTGTCCATTGGTGTCAGTGGGATGTTAAAGTCCTCTACTATTACTGTATTACTGTCAACTTCTCCCTTTATGTTGGTCAATATTTGCTTTATATATTTAGGTGCTCCTTTGTTGGGTGCATAAATGTTCAGTAGGGTTATATCCTCTTGTTGAATCGATCTCTTTTTCACTATATAATGTTCTTCTTTGTCTCTTATATAGCCTTTGTTTAAAGTCTATTTTGTCTGATATAATTATTGCTACTCCAAATATTTTTAAATTTCCATTTGCATGAAATATCTTTCTCTATCCTTTTACTATTAGTCTGTGTGTGTCATTTGATCTGAAGTGGATCTCGTATAGACAGTATATGTATGGATCTTGTTTACTTATCCATTCAGCTGTCCTATGTCTTTTGATTGAAGCATTTAATCGTTACATTTAAAGTGCTTATTGATAGGTACATATTTATCATCATTTTATTATTCATATTTATATTCTTTCTCCCACATCTTTTTCTTAAAAAAGTCCCTTTAACATTTCTTGTAATACTGACTTGTTGGTGGTGAATTCCTTTAGTTTTTTCCTGTCTGGGAAGTTCTTTATCTCATTTTCAATTTTAGTTGATAGCCTTGCTGGGTAGAGCAATCTTGGTGGTAGGTCCTTGCTTTTCATCATTTTAAATATTTCATGCCAATACCTTCTGGCTCGCAAAGTTTCTGTTGAGAAATCAGCTGATTATCTTATGAGAGTTCCCTTGTAAGTAACTAGTTGCCTTTCTCTTGCTGCTTTTAGGATTCTCTTATTGTCGTTAACCTTTTCAATTATGACATTTCAATTATGATGTGTCTTGTGTGGGTCTCTTTGGTTTCATCTTGTTTGGGACTCTGAGTTTCTTGGCCTTGTATGTCTACTTTGTTCGTCAGTTTAGGGAAATTTTTAGTTTTTTTTTTTTCGATCCCTTTTTCTCATCTCCTTCTGGTCCTCCTATGATATGAATGTTGTTATGCTTGATATTGTCCCAGTGGTCCCTAATCTATCCTCATTTTTTCTTTTGATTCTTTTTTCTTGTTGCTGTTCTGATTGGGTGTTTTCTGCTACCTTGTGTTCTAAATTGCTGATTTGATCATCTGCTTCATCTAATCTGTTATTGATTTCTTCTAGAGTATTCTTCATTTCAGTTTTATTGTAGTCTTCATTTCTGACGAGTTCTTTTTTATGGTTTCTATGTTCTTTTTTATGCCTACTCTCTCTTTTTTAAAGTTCTCATTGAGCTCATCTATTCTTCCTCTAAGTTTGTTGAGCAATTTATAACCAGTGTTTTGAACTCTGTCTCCAATAGGTTGATTGCCTCCATTTCATTTAGTTCTTTTTTTGGATTTTCATCCTGCTCTTTTATTT
>NW_024346062.1:11175034-11444190 GCF_902729225.1 Pteropus medius | reverse complement strand
CGTCTCTGTTTGTTTCTATGTATTAGGTAAATTTGCAACATCTCCCAGTTTTTGCTGGGTGGCCTTTTGCAGTAGGTCCTCTGTGTGGCCCAGTGGTGCAGTCTCCATGATCACTTGTGCCAGTTGCTCCAGGACTGTCCCTTCTTTGTATGAGTTGTGTGTGCCTTTCTGTTGGAGTTGAATCTTGATTGCTATTGTCACGTCAGTGATTGGGATTGACTCTCAGCCTGATGGGCTATGTGGATTGGCTACGCCCATAGCATATGAGCTGCTGTGTGGGGGCTGACTCCAGGGAGTGGGATCCCAGCACACTTGTGTGCCTGTTGAGACCACCCTTTTGGTACACTGTTTGTGAAACAAATCAGGTGGTACTCCGTTGTGATCTAAGCCAACTTCTGGGTATGTTGGTTCTAGGGCCCTGTGAGAGTCTCTCATGTAAGCCAAGGTCAGTTGCTACTTGTGACCACCCAGGGCTCCCTGGTAGAAGCTACAAATCTATTTGCAATCAGTTGCTGCCTTTGCTGGACCTGGAGTCACATGCGAGAGGCCACACTGTGAACTGAGGCTCACTACCACCAGTACTGGGCCTGGGACAGCTTAGAAAAAAGCTCTAGGCACCCTAAGTCCTGACACTGCCTGCTGCCTTCCCGTAAGGTTCATCAGCTGAAAGAGACTTGGGTGGGAGATAAGTAGGGTGAAGTGGAGTATTGGGGAGTCACCATGGGGCAAGTTGTATTCTCTAGGTTAGTGCAAATACAGTTTTGATGCCAGTGCTGAGCCTGTAGCCACTCACAAAAGTCTCAGATCCCATTGAGGCCAGCTGCTGCTTGCCTCAGGCCCACAGATCCCCAAGATTTGTTAAGAATACTGCAGATCATGCTGGGGCTGGTTGTCTGCCACCAAAGTGACTCTGGAGGTATGAGAGAAGAAGCTAGTTGATTGCTGCTGAAGGAGCCTCCTGCCTATGCTTGGGGTTGTGCTGGTTGCCTATACATGAAAATGCCCCTACCAATGGGTGAGTTGGGTAGGGAGGGGCCTCAGAGATTCACCAGGGTGGAGTTTACCAAGCCAATGCAGATTCATAATTGACCATGTAGGAGGAGGGCTCAGCACAGGCAAAATGATACCTGCCTGCAGGATATACAGGAAGACGGTTCAACAAAGGGACAATGGCAGCTAACTCTCCAGCCCTCACCCTGAAGCCACACAACTCAGTCTTTCCCAGTATGTCTCTGGATCCTCCTGAGCTGCTGTCCCTCCACTGGACACCAGGGGCATTGCCTGTGAGCAAGTGAGTCTGTGCATGGGCCTTTTAAGAGGATGTCTGGCTTTCCAACATCCTTCTTTCTCACCTAAAAGGTCAGAATCCCTACAGATTTTCATAGCCATATTTTGTGGGGACTCTTCTTAACACTGAAATCCTGGGCTGAGGAGCCCCAGTATGGGGCTGGGGCCCCTTGCTCCTCCAGGGGAAACCTCTTCAGCAGAGATATCCCTCCTGATGTCCAACCACTACATGTGGATGTGGGTCCAGCCTGTTTTGTGTTTCTGCACCTCTTAGCAGTTTTGATGTGGCCTCTTTATACCTTTAGTTATAAAAGTTCTGTTCAGCTAGTCTTTAGATGGTTCTTCAGATTGATTGTTTTATAATTTAGTTGTAATTTTAATGTGGCCATGGAAGAAGGTGAGCATAGTGTTTACCTACTCCACCATCTTGACTGGAATCTATTTTCTATCTATTAACGCAGATGGCTCTCAGAACACATTTTACCACTTTATACTTTCATCTTTAAATAGTGACAATATACGCCTCATCCTTAACAGTAAAAGATATTATCAACTTTACTAATCTAGGCCAATTTTTTTTAAAAAAATGTGTTACTTTTATTTATTGTGCCTATATACAGAGGTTAGTGCCTCTTCATATATTTTATGTTCATTTGTATCTCTCTCTTTTTTTTTTTTTTTTTTTTTGCAGGGAGGATTGCCTATTTTTTCTTTTTTGTATTTGTAACTTTTTTTTTTAATTTTATATTTTTATGGTGACATTGGTTAATGAAATCCAATAAGTTTCAGCGGTACACTTTAACAGTAAGGCATATATATATTTACACTATGTGTTCACTTCCCATAGTTAGATTTCTTTCTGTCACCACATATTTGACCCCTATACCCTGTCTACCTTCCCTTTCTCCCTTGCCCACTACCCTCTGGTAACCACTAGTCTATAGGCCATGTCCATGAGTCTCTGTTTGTTTGTCCTGTTCATTTGTTGCTTTTAGGTTTCTATCCCACATATAAGTGATATCATGTGATTTTCAACTTTTTCTGTCTTGCTTATTTCACTTAGCATGATTATCTTGAGGTCCATCCATATTGTCGTAAATGGCAGTATTTCATCTCTTCTTATGGCTGAGTAATAGTCCATTGTATATATGTACCACAGCTTCTTTAGCCAGTCATCTATTGTAGGACACTTCGGTTGCTTCCATGTCCTGGCCACTATGACTAATGCTGCTATGAACATTGGCGTGCAAATAGCTTTTCAGATATGGGTTTTCAAGTTTTGGGGGTAAATACGCAGTAGAGGGATTGCTGGATCATATGATAGATCAATTCTTAGTTTTGTGAGGAACCTCCATACTGTTTTCCATAGTTGCTGTATCAATTTGTAATTCCACCAGCAGTGTATGAGGGTTCTTTTTTCTCTGTATCCTCTCCAACATTTGTTATTACTTGTCCTGTTCTAACAGGTGTGAGATGGTATCTCATTGTGGTTTTAATTTGGGATTGCCTATTTTTTTGACTTGCTCATTTTTTTCAGTTGAGTTTTTTCTAATTTATTAGTTGATAAGATTTATTTACTTATTACCATTATTAATAATTTTCCTCATATTTTGCAAATATTTGTTATAAATTTTTCTTTGATTTAAAATTTTTTGTTTGCCATATAAAAGCATTATATTTTAGGTAATCAAATCTATCAAATTTTCTTTATTGGCTTTTCTTTTTGAAGCTATGCTCACAAAATCCTCCCCTGTCCCAAATTATAAAAATATTTACCTAAAATTTTTTTAGTACTTCTTTCCTTTTAATTTTAATCTTAAATATTCAAATAATTTTTAATTTAGTTTGCTATAAATGGCATGGTAAATATGAACTTTACTTTTTTTTTTTTTTTTTTTGACTCCTCAGTTCTTCAGCAATAGTGACTGAATAACCTGTTATTTCCCTAACCTAGCTTGAAGTTAACATATACAGTACTACTCTGGGAAAACAGGCATGGATTTCAGCTAATTTTGAAATGATATATTTTTCATAAATCTTTGGCATGATATTCTCATTCTTGACAGACAGTTTTATAGTTCTTAATTATTACGTATCACTGAAATGAATTAAAAATTAAAGATGAGAACTGTCTCTTCGTCGAGGGACAAAGTAGAAACCTTGTCCCTACATATGTAGATGGATGCTTTACAGAAAGCTATCTAAGAAGAAAGATGCAATGCCCTTTTTTGGTTTTGTTTTTTATTTTGCATAAAATTTTGTTTCATTATTGACTTAGAGTAAATTCTTTTCATTTACCTCTCCTTCTTAGATAGAGTATTTTAAATTAAATGGAAACAAAAATCCCTGCGAATTATGATAGATATAAGAAAACTATAAATAAAAAATAAAAGATTAGCATTACAGTGCTTAAATATAGTATTTCGAGCGGTACATGTTGTCATGACTTAAAATGTATCATAAAATACGTACGTATATTTGAATATAAATTCTAAAGAAAAATTTGAAGTAAGCACTTTTTTTCCAGTCCACGATAGGAAGGATTTTTGGCTTAAAATAATAAATACTGTTATCTATTGAGAGTTTCTATTTGCTAGACACTATTCTGAGCAATTTACAAATGTTGACTCTTTTGAACCTTACAATAAATGAATGATGAATCCACTGAAGCACCAAGAGCTGAGATAACTCTGCTAAGAGCTTACACTTGTAAAAGGCAGGGCCAAGATTCATTCCAAGCAGTCAGCTCTCCAGTCCAACCCTTAACTACAACTCTGGCTCTCCAAGGACTTCACTGGTTTCCAATCCGCTGCTCCAGTAGTCTTATGCTTGTAGACTGTCATTTCCCTAAACAGATTTAAGTTTCAAGTTTTATAAAAAAGATGAAATATAGACTGCTTTCTTTGCGGAATGACTGAGGATAAAATGAAAATGTCGGGCTTACTGTTTACATGTCAAAGCACAATGAAAAATATGAGTTTTTATCAACATTGCAAAAAATGTTCTATTCACTTTTAAGCTATTCTTAATGAAAGCATAGAGTAATGACCCTAGACTTTATGGTCATATATGCTTCTCTCATACATTTGCCTAACATTGATTCAAATAATAAAATACATAATGATTATTATGAGCCAGTCTTTATAAATACGATGATGAACAAGATAGCAAAGGTCCCTACTCTTATGGAACTTCCAGGGCAGTTGGGGTACGGGTAGAAGACATTGTAGAAAATAAACAACATTTTAGAAGATGTAGAGTCCTCAGATGATGCTAATAAAATTAGTCCAAAGGAAGGTAATTTTCTATATTTAACACTGTGAAAATCAATTCAGCTGAAGAAACATTTCATGAAATCCTCTTCAGAATTAAAACTACATCTTGTTAGAAGACAATGTCTTAACATAAGAAAAAATTATTACTTTAATGGTTTTACATCTCAAATCACAATTGATAGAAGTTATATCAATCTAGAAAAAGTGATTCTTAAGAAATAAAACTCAGACTGAGAAGTATAATGTGAAGTATATAACTCATTTTATTTTAGGTCTGGATTAAAGCTAACATTTGAGAACTAAGGTTTTGAAACTTACTATAAATGAAGGATAGCAGTAACCAAGTAAAAATTTTCAGTTTCCAGTTTTTGGAGGAAGCATACAACAGACTATCACCAAATAGATAATTTAGCATTTTTCAATACCTAAGAGTAAAATATTAGATTCAACTAAACTATCAAATAAAATAAACCAATAGGACTTATAATGTTAGTAGTTCTATTTTATCGTGAAATCAATAAACCAAGACATTAATTTAAGGCCAGTCTTTGATTTTATGTTTGCACTCGTCTCCTGGGTTAGACTGTGCTCTAAAGCCAATGTGACTAGAAAAAGAAGGAAGCAGAAGTAGAAACTATGTTCCAGTTGAATTGAAAGGTGTGAGAAATCTTTTAAATATTATGGTTAACAGATATCCTGCCTGATGATGAGTCTTTCCTCTTAGCCTTTGATGGGCTTTTTTATTATAGTTTATTTATAATGCATTTATTTGTGTACTTATTTATTCACTTATTTTTCCAGATAGCCACCAGCATTGGAGCCACACGAACAAAGGTATAAATTTCTAAATTTTAGTATGAAACACATTCTACCAGCTCATCTAAAACCACCCCTAAATCTCATCATCAGCCATTATTTGAACTGGATTAGCTGAGTCAACTGCTTACAAGAAGCCAAATTCCTATATCTACTCTTTTCACGTTCTCTGACCCACTACCCCCAAAGCTGAGTTAATCATCCCCTTAGTTTGCTATCTTAACATGTTGTACTTCCTCCAATGTTGGCCTTTGGCTTTTTGTTCCACAATGACAATGCCCTCGGAGTATAAATAGTATCTTTTTATTTACCATTGTATCAACATCTTACAGTAGGACAGAGATAGAATGAGTGTTTAATAAATATGTATTTCATAAAAGAAGAAAAACTAATAGAAACATGAAAAACATATTCAATTTGATGAGTAAGGTATTTCAAACAGGAAGAATTACATCTAAAATGTTAGCATTCTGTTAATTTTTAAAAAGTTTGAATTCATATGATGTATGGAATGATGTATAAATTAAAGTATTTCATCTTTAAAGGTCCAACAATTCAATAAATGTAATATTTACTAGAAAACTTAGATTGTTGTTGGCACTAATAATTATTTGCCTATATATACCCATACACAGTGAGAACTTAGCATTTACAATTTCCAACTATTTCAACACTGCTAAAAGTTTAAGGAGGGAGCTTTTCAGAGATGGAGCCTGTAGAAACTTTATTTCTTATCTTTTAATCAAAGGAAGGATTCATTTCCAAAAGCTGTCCATCTGGTTCCTTTCATGAGCTCTAAATTTACATGATAAAAAAGAAGAAATATAATTAATATATTTTTTCAATAAGAGACAGTTTTAGGCATGTGCTTCAGCAATGAATTGTGAAAGCTTTGACACATCTAATTTTGAAATCTATGTTTCCACCATGGGAGAGGATGAAGGAGAAGGCAGGGTCTTTTGCTTATGAGAAGATCTTTTAGTGATCTATAGCTGCAAACCAGGAGAAGATAGTTTCAATTTTGCTCTTGAAAACATGTATCAAACCCTATTGCCAACACATAGTCTTTCCTGTCACACATTTCACTGATTCTAAATCAGTGAAGGAGCTGTCTTCTGGCAGCATTGCTGCATTTGAATCTCTTCTCTTTCAAATCCAATCTGAAATTGCTAAACCTGGAGATCTGAATTTCAAAAAAAAAAATAAAATAAAATAAGAGGCAGTAACTGTAATAATATTATGCCATTAATATTCCCAAGAAGTAGACTGTCAGGAAAAGGAACTTATATAGTGGAGAGAAAAGAAGCTGTGGGAGAACCTCATAGTATATTTTCAAAAGTGGAGTCTGGGAGAGGAACGAGATCAGATTGTCAGTATTGCAAGGTCAAATACATTGATTTCATCGTACAAGGTCACTAGCAGTATTACTAGTGGCAGAATTATACTAAAAGACAAAAAAAAAGTGTACAGTTGCTGGAAACTCAGGAACTCTGAGTCGTAAATACTGGATTCACTCATAATTGTTGCATGACCAACCATTTAATTTCAGTCAGCATTTTCCATAAAATATTAGACATGGGTTAAATCTACCTAATGAAGTTAGTGCCTGAATTGTTACTTGAGAGGCTATTACAGGAAGGAGGATTATAGTTTGGGGTTTTATTCTGGCTCCTTTTCCACAGATAATTGATGCCTATAAATTGAAAACTAATTTTTCTTGCTGTATGGCTCTTCCAAATCTTATCCAGCTTGGGTGCCTAGGATGCTAGGAGTTTAATGGAAACTTAAGTATTGGAAATGATTCTGTTGGCAGTTTTCACATAATGAAAAGTAAGGTACATAATGAACCACGCCCTTCTTCATTTGGTAAGATGAATTGGTAAAAAGATTTAAAGGTAAGTGTTGTTAAAATATGTTCATAGAAAGAAGACGAATGTCACTTATGTCTACACAACCATGCTAACTTTATATTTTGAGTTAATTGGAGTTCATGTGTGGGATGCCAGTTGGGCACACTGACTGGCAAAATGACCAATGAGAACAAGAAAGAAGAGCAACACGGATATCATTTGCTTTTTTAATACTCTTACATACATTTTTGGTAATTCAAAATGTTTGTGTAGAAATATTCATAAAGTTAGCAGCTTATTTCCAAGTAATGGCAATTTATTTTCTCATATGGCTTAGATGGTACATATCTAAGGATCCCAGGCTTCCATGTCCAGAGAACATTACCCATCTGGTATTGACGGAGAACTTTGAATATAGCCTATAGTCCATCTGGGAAAGACACATATCATAGAAATTTTAACTTAAACTTGACCAAGGATAGGGAAAACTGATGTATAAAAAAGTATGACATTGTTAAACATAAACTAATTTTATTTATTAAGTAAGCCACTTTAGTGAAGAAAGAGAAGTTTTTTCTAGTTTTTGTAATGAATATTTTAAAAACCTTTTCGAAAAGTCAGATTCATATTAACATGTACATTCATATCACTCCTCTTTCAACATGTGATCGGCTTTGTCAATTTTGAAAGTTTTTTTCCTCAAAATTGCCCAAACATAAACAATATTTTAAATTAGTTTTTAAAAATATGTGTCCTTATCCCCATCCTGTACATGTTGAAACTGAATCCGAAGAGAGGGGACTGGGAATCTGTTATTTTTAATAAAGAATCGCAAGTGCCCATTCCTCAGCCTAGTGCTCCCACGTTTATATACTCTGATCTCATAGAGACCTCCAGTCCACAGAGGTCCACCCTTTTCAGGCTGGCTTTATGAGCGTGCAGTCTGCATAGTTGCACAGGGTCTGTGTTCCTAAAGGCTCGGCACTTGGTCTAATGCTCTACTGTCACCATCTTTAAATTTTTGTAATTTTTCAACGAGAGTTCTTGCATTTCCATTTTGCACTGGGCCCTGCTATTTTTGTAACTGGTCTTCATAACCCATTTCTGTCACTGCAACATTACATTCTTATGATTTGCAGTTATTTCTGCTTAAAATTGTTAATTCAACTCTTTAAACAGCTAGTCTATTTTCTTAAGATCTTAACAAAATTTCACCTTCTTGGACAGGCTTTTCTCAGCCACCATTCCTAAAGAAGTCCTCTCTGTCCAGTTATCTCCATAAATGTCACTGCTTATTATCACTAAAGCACTTATGACAACATAGAGCTATTTAATTTTCTTTGTTTACTTATTTCTCTGTTAAAGGTATATTCCAAGAAGGAAGAGACATCTTATTTAGTCTTATTCAATATTTTATCTCCATGCCTTACAATATTGAGTCAATATTTATTGAATGAATAAATAAGTGAATGCCTGGAATTCAGTGAATCTGAAGCATAGGAACCATGAAGGAGAGAGATACGAGATAAAACTGTTGAAGTAAGGAAAGACCTCGAGTTAGAGATATTTGTCTTTATCCTCTCAGAGGGGGAGAGTTATAAGTTGAAAAATAGTAATTTTTATTTAATATTATAAAGTTGGAAACTCCTTTTTTTAAAAAAAATGAACTTTCCTGAAAATGGCGTATTTCTTATTATCTGAGGAATCATCATCTGTACTGACATTTTACTTAAATAAAAAATAAGAATAATGAATATTTTTAGCATTTTGGACTTCAACTATTTCAATACTCTCCTTAAAAGTACAACACTGTATTCTGAATATATAGATAAAATAGACCAACTGTCCCTAGTTTGGTGCTACCTAAAAATATTTTGTTAATATTCCTACCTTTTTTCCAAAGTATCTTTAATTAAAATTTCAAGGGCCATTGTGTATATTGCAAATGTTCAGGTCATTTAGCATATAACAGTGGTCATAGTGCAAAATTATACTATATTTCTTGTGAATATCTTTTTCTGGGCATGTATCTTTTTCCTGAAAAAATTATATATTCGGTTTAAATGATCTTATAATCAAGTGAGTAGGTGTACTGAAATGTGAAATAAGAATGACAATATTCCCACCTACCTGCCTTCACAGGATGCTATGAGAATTGATATGAAAATGCCTTTGAAGTGTTTTGAACTTATAAGAAGGATATAATATAAACATAGAATTGTATATTCATTCCAGTGGCCCCTATGATAAATCTTACGACTTTAGAGTTAGAAGAGTTATAGTTACCTTTGAGTCCTAACTTCTCAGTATAGATTCGAAGCCTGAAAAGGTGAATATTTTTGGTGCCACTAACTATAATAACTTTTATTTTTCAAGCAAAAGTAAACATTGATTCGGTGGACATTTAATATTGATTTCATAGCTTTAGTCATTGAAGGATACTGTACTCGTAACACAGTACGTTAGTTTGTTAGGGCAGCTATAACAAGATACACAGACTGAGTGGTTTAAACAACAGAAATTTATTTTTTACAATTCTAGAGGCTAGAAATCTGAGCTTAAGGTTTCAAAAGGATTGATTTCTTGTGAGGCCTCCCTCCTTCACTTACAGATAGTTATCTTTTTCTTGTATCTTCACATGGTCTTCTCTCTGGGCCTGTTTGTATCCTAATTTCTTTTTCTTATAAGGTTACCAGTCATGTTGAAGTAGCATCCACCTTCATGGCCTCATTTTAATTTAATGACCTCCTTAAAGCCTCAATCTCCAAACACAGTCACATTCTGAGGTACTCAGGGTTAGCACTTTAACATATAAATTTTGGGGGACAGAATTCAAATCATAACACGCAAATACTTGAGTTTGGGCATAGCATAAAGTCACTGATTAGTCACTTTATATACCCACACTTACTGCTTTTTAATGCTTCCTTTTGCTCTTAGAATAAAATGTAAACCCCTTACTATAATCTATGTAGCCCTATATCTCTGGCTTTAGTAATGTGCTATTCTCTCGGCCACTCTTCCAGGCATATTGTTCTCTCTGGTTCTCACATGCCCAGCCCTTTCTCTACTATTCTTTGCCCTTGTCTTTGCTGGGTAGGTTATTTTTTATGCTTTTCATATCATTAACTATATTTCTCCTATTATGAATGTCTAGATGTTTCATTTCTAAATTTTGAGTTAGAAGTTTAAATATACTTTCTATGGTTTACATTTTTTGTGACTTCTTATCTTTTTTCATGAGTTATTGTTTTTGATTTCACATCTTTAAATCCTTTGAGTTCTGAGTTATACATCTAAATCTATGGCAAACCATAGACTTAAAATGCATTGTTTTATCAGAAGGGGAACTTTATTTTATGGAATGTGAACAGTGTGTTAAATACTGATTTAATGTTAAAATTACCATTGAGAACAAAGTTTGGAAGTTTTTGTTGCTTTAATTAAAAAGAAAAAGCCTTCAAGTGCCACTTTCAAAATGTGAGAAAGTAACAAAGGAAAGAGAAAAGAAACAGAGTATAGAGTATATCTTCATATTATTGGAAAACTATCCATGACAAGGGCTTAAAATATCCTATGGTAGTTTGTCTCATATTATAGTTTTATTTATTTATATCTCTGTATACAGCAATATGTACTCAAATATTTAGTTTTTTTCTTTTTTTCTTTTTCTTTTTTTAAATTTTGTTTTATTAGTTTCAAGTATACAGTACATTGGTTAGACATTTATACAGTTTATAAAACAATCCCACTAATTGCTCTTTCTCAACCCTGACTCTCCACCTAACCAACACATTAATGCCAACTGCATTCCCTATGCCATGCTCCTCATCTCCATGACCATCTATCAACTACTAATTTGTACTTCTTTAACCCTTCACCCCATTCGCCCAATCCCCCAACCCCCCTCCCTTGTGTCTGTCACCACATTGTCCACTATATTTGTGAGTCTGTTTTTGATTAGTTTGTTCTTTTTGTTCCTTAGATTCCACATATAAGTGAAATCATATGGTTTTTATCTTTCTCTATCTGACTTATTTCACTCAGCATCATAACCTCTAGGTCCATACATGTCATTGCAAATGGTAGGATTTCATTTTTTTAATGGCTAAGTAATATTCCATTGTATATATGAACCATAACTTCTTTATCCAATCATCTGTTGATGGACATTTAGGTTGCTTCCACATCTTGGCTATTGTAAATTGTGCTTCCATGAACATAGAGGTGCATAGATCTTTACAAATTATTGTTTGGATTTTCTTTGGATAGATACCCAGAAGTGCAATTGCTAAGTTAAAGGTATATCTATTTTTAATTTTTTGAGAAATCTCTAGACTGTTCTCCATCAACAATGTATGAAGGTTCCCTTCTATCTGCATCCTAGCCAACACTTGTTCTTTGATTTATTGATGATAGCCATTCTGACAGATGTAAGGTGATATCTCATTGTGGTTTTAATTTGCATTTCTCTGATGATTAGCGACCTTGAGCATCTTTTCCTATGTCTTTTGGTCATTTGTATTTCCTCTTTGGAGAATTATCTGCTCAGGTCTTCTGCCTACTTTTTAATTGGATTGTTTGTTTGTTTTTGTTGTTGTTAGTTGTATGAGTTCTTTATATTTTTTTGATATTAACCTCTTATCAGATGTATCATTAGTGAATATCTTCCAATCAGTTGGTTGTGTTTTTGTTTTGTTGATGATTTCCTATGCTGTACAAAAACTTTTTAGTTTGATGTAGTCCCATTTGTTTATTTTTTCTTTTGTTTCCCTTGCCAGAGGAGATATATGCTAAAAGAAATTATTGTTAGCAATATCAGAGATTTTATTGCCTATGTTTACTTTTGGAAGTTTCATGGTTTCGGGTCTTACATTTAAGCCTTTCATCCATTTTGAGTCTATTCTTATATACGGTGTAAGAAGATGGTCCAGTTTCTTTTTTTTTACATGTATCTCCAATTTTCTCAACACTTTATTGAAGAGTCTTTACCTCATTGTATATTCTTGCCTCTTTTGTTATTATTAAATGAGCATATAGTCGTGGATTTATTTCTGGGCTCTCTGTTCTCTGTTGATCAATATATCTGTTTTTATGCCAGTACTATGCTGTTTTGATTACTGTAGCCTTGTAGTATAGTTTGATATCAGATAGTGTGATATTTCCAACTTTGTTCTTTCTCAAGTTTGCCATGGCTCTTCGGGTCTTTAATGGTTCCATATACATTTTAGGATTATTTATTCTAGCTCTCTGAAAAATGTCATTGGTATTTTGATAGGGATTGCATTGAATCTATAGATTGCTTTGGGTAGTATGCCCATTTTAATGATGTTGATTCTTCCTGCCTATGAGCATGGTATATGCTTCCATTTATTTGTATCTTCTTCAATTTCTTTTTTCAATGACTTGTTATTTTCTGAGAACAGGTCTTTTATTTCCTTGATTAAGTTAATTCCCAAGTATTTTATTATTTCTGATGCAATTGTAAATGGGATAATTTTATTAATTTCTCTTTCTGAAAGTTCATCATTAGTGTATAAATATGCCACTGACTTCTGAATATTTATTTTAAAACCTGCTACTTTACTGAATTTATTGATCAGTTCTAATAGTTTTTTGGTGGAATCTTTAGGGTTCTCTATATATAGGTATCATGTCATCAGCAAATAATGAGAGTTTTACTTCTTCGTTTCCAATTTGGATGCATTTTATTTCTCGACTTCTTGCCTTATTGCTGTGGCTAAGACTTCCAAAGCAGTGTCGAAGAGGAGTGGTGAAAATGGGCATCCTTGTCTTGTTCCTGATCTTAAGGAAAACACTTTTAGCCTTACCCCATTGAGTATGATGTTAACTATAGGTTTGTCATATATGGCCTTTATTAAGTTGAGGTATGTTCCCTCTATTCCCACTTTGCTGAGAGTTTTTATCATAAATGTATGCTAGATTTTGTCAAATGTGTTTTCTGCATCTACTGATATGATCATATGGTTTTTATCTTTTGATTTGTTAATGTGGTATATCACATTAATTGATTTGCGGATATTGTACCAATCTTGCATCTCAGGAATAAATTCAACTTGATCATGATGTATGATATTTTTAATGTATTGCTGAATTCAGTTTGCTGATATTTTGTTGAGGATTTTTGCACCAATGTTCATAAGAGATATCAGCCTATAGTTCTTTTTTTTTGTAATGTCTTTGTCTGATTTTAAAATCAAGGTAATGGTGGCCTCATAAAAGGT
The DNA here is from genome assembly GCF_902729225.1 of Pteropus medius. Lineage (NCBI taxonomy): Eukaryota > Metazoa > Chordata > Mammalia > Chiroptera > Pteropodidae > Pteropus > Pteropus medius. The sequence goes on along the minus strand of NW_024346062.1, from coordinate 11,430,717 downwards.
ATTAAGGAGCTTTCTCTTTCTTGAATTTTTTGGAATAGTTTGAGAAGAATAGGTATTAATTCTTCTTTGACTGTTTGGTAAAATTGTTGTTAGAAGCCATCTGGTCTAGAGCTTTTGTTTTTTGGGAAATTTTTGATTACCGATTCCATTTCATTGGTGGTTATTGGTAGGTTCAGATTTTCTGTTTCTTCTAGACTCAGTCTTGGGAGATTGTATGTTTCTAGGAATGCATCCATTTCTTCCAGATTGTCTATTTGTTGGCATATGATTGCTTGGAGTATTTTCTTATAATCCTTTGTATTTCTGTGGAGTCTGTAGTTATTTCTTTTTCATTTCTGATTTTATGTATTTGAGTTCTCTCTCTTTTTTTCTTTATGAATCTGGTTAAGGGTCTGTCACTTTTGTTTATCCTTTCAAAGAATCAGCTCTTGGTTTCATTAATCTTTTGTATTGTTTTTCTAGACTCTATTTTATTTCCACTCTGATCTTTATTATTTCCTTCCTCCTATTTACTTGGTGCTTTGTTTACTGTTCTTTTTCTAGTTCTTTTAAATGTAAGAGTTGAATTGTTTATTTGAGCTTTTTCTTGTTTCTTGAGGTAGGCCTGTATTGCTATGAATTTCCCTCTTAGGACTGCCTTAGCTGTGTCCCATAGATTTGAGGTTGTTGCATTTTCCTTTTCATTTGTCTCTAGGTATCTTTTGATTTCTTTCTTGATCTCTTTGATAACCCATTCATTGTGTAATAGTGTGTTATTTAGCCTCATGTGTTTGTGTATTTTCCAGTTTTTTTCTTGTAGTTGATTTCTAGTTTCATATCATTATGATCAGAGAAGACAGTTGATATGATTTCAATCTTCTTAAGTTTATTGAGACCTGTTTTGTTGCATAACATGTGGTCTATGCTGTAAAAATGTTCCATGTGCACTGGAGAAGAATGTATATTTTGCTGCTTTGGGGTAAAATGCTCTGAAAATATCTGTTAAATCCATCTGGTCTAGTGTATCTTTTAGGCCCATCGTTTCCTTGTTGATTCTTTGCCTGGAAGATCTGTCCATTGGTGTCAATGGGTGTTAAAGTCTCCTACTATGAGTAAATTACTGTTGATCTCTCATTTTATGTCAGTCAATAATTGCTTTATTTGTGTAGGCGCTCCGGTGTTGAGTGCAGATACGTTTACTAGGGTTATGTCCTCTTGATTTATCAATCCCTTTATCACTATGTAATGCCTTTCTTTGCCTCTTATTATAGCCTTTGTTTTAAAGTCTATTCAATCTAAGTACCACTACCTGGCCTTTTTTTTTTTTTCCATTTGTGTAAAATATCTTTTTCTATTCCTTTTTTTTCAGTCTGTGTCATTTGAACTGAAGTAGGTCTCTTGTAGACAAGATATGCATGAGTCTTGTTTTCTTATGCATTCGACTATCCTATGTCTTTTGACTGGAGCATTTAATCCATTTACATTTAAAGTGATTACCAATAGGTACGTAATTACTGCCATTTTATTATTTGTGTTTCTTTATTCTTTTTTCTTTTTCACCCCTTATCTTTTTACAAAAGTCCCTTTAACATTTCTTGTAATACTGGCTTGTTAGTGATGAATTCTCGAAGCTTTTCCCTATCTGGGAAGCTCTTTATCTCACCTTCTATTTTAATCAAAAGCCTTGTTGAGTAGAGTATTCATGGCTGTAGAGACTTGTTTTTCATAACTTTGAATATTTTTACTAGTCTTTTCTGGCCTGCAAAGTTTCCATTGAAAAATCAGCAGACATTTTTGTAGGTATACCCTTGTAAGTAACTAGCTTCCTTTCTAATTTTAATTATGATATATCTTGGTGTGGGTCTGTTTGAATTCCTCTTGTTTAAGACTCTGTGTTTCCTGAACTTGTATGTCTAATTCCTTTGCCAGATTAAGGAAGTTTTCTGTCATTATTTCTTCAAATAGAGTCTCAATCCCTTGCTTTCTCTTTTCTTCTTCAGGTACTCCTATGATTCGGATATTTTTACACTTCATGTTGTCCCAGAGGTCTATTAAACTATCTTCATTTTTTTTAAATCTTTTTTTCTTTTTGTTGTTCTGATTAGGTATATTCTGCTACCTTGTCTTTCAGTTCACTGATTCAATTTTCTGCTTTGTCCAATCTACTGTTGAATCCTTTTAGTATATTTTTTACTTCAGTTATTGTATTCTTCACTTATGTCTGGTTCTTTTTCATGGTTTCTATGTCTTCTTTTATGCTTACTATCTCTCTGTTGAGGTTCTCATTGTGCTCATCCATTCTCCCCTTACATTCGTTGAACATCCTTACAGTACTTTGAACTCTGTCTCTGTTAGGTTGCTTGCCTCCATTTCATTTAGCTTATTTTCTGGAGTTTTCTCCTGTTGTTTCATTTATGGCATGTTTCTTTGTTTTCTCATTTTATTAGCTTCTCTGTGTCTGTTTCTATGTGTCAAGAATATTTGTTTCATCTCTCAGCCTTGGCCTGATGGCCTTATGTGGAAGGTGTCCTATGTGGCCCAGTGGCACACTCTCCCTGATCCCCTGTGCCAGAAGCCTGGACGTGATCTCTGTGTGGGTCCTGTGCGATCTTCTGTTGTCGCCAAACCTTTATTGTTGTTAGTACATCAGTGGATGGGATTAAAGCTCAGGCTGACTAATTGTGGGAATTGGCTGCATTCACAGGGTAAGAGTTGCTGTGTGGGGGCTGATCCCACTGAGTGAGATTTGCCCTAGCAGGCTTGTGTACTTGTTGCAACCACCCTTTGTGTATACTGCTTATGGGGATAGTCAGGATTTGCTCTGTTGTGATCTAGTGCCAGCCTCCGGATGTGTTGGTTTTGTGGCCTCTTATGAGAGCTCCCCCATAAGCCAAGGTCAGCTGCTGCTTTTGATTGCTCAGGGCTACCTGGTGGGAGCTACAAAACGATCTGCAGATGGTTGTTGCCTATGCTGGATCTATAGGTAAGTGGAAGAGACAACACAGAGGTCCGGTTATCCCCTAGGGCAGTTTAGCAGAGGGACCAGTGTTCCTCAAGGCCTGACACTGCCTGTCAGTTGCCCATAAGTGTCTGAAACTGGAAAAGCCTCTGGGTGATATGCATGTTGGGCGGTACAGGGACCTGGGAGTATCTATTGAATAAATTTCCCCCTGCCACTGCAGTGTCAGTTTATATGCCAGTGCTGTGTCTGTGGCTCCCTGTACAAGTTTCCATTCATAGCAAGGTCAGCTGCTGCCTACCTCGGGCCTGAATGTGCCACCCCAGGGCAGGGGCAGCTGCCTATCAACTTGTGGTGGGCACTTTGTGTATTGGATGGGTCAGGAGCTCAGGGAGTCAAGGGCTTTCAGGCCAGTAGCCTCAGTTTTCTGCAATTTCTGTGTCTGCATGTTCCATAGTAGTCACAGATCACATAGAGAAAAGCTGCTGTCTGGGGCAGTCCCACAGACCCCTGCCATCCCCTCAGGAAATATCACAGCTCATACAGGCAGCAGTGATCTACCCACAACTGTTTTCCCTGAAATGTGCTCACTGCTCCAGCCAAGGTCTGTTGCTTGCACACACTGCACAAACCCAGAGCCAAGCAGGGCAGAGAGGCTGCCTGTCAATGGGATGCAAGTACTTTGTGGCTTAGGTAAAGCGGAATCTCAGGGTGACAAGGGCTGTCAGGCCAATACAGCTTCAGTTTTCTGCAAGTCTGTGCCCAGGCTTTGCGCTGTAGTCACAGATCGCAGTGAGACCAGCTGCCATACAGAGCAGTCCCACAGACCCCTGTGCTCCCCGAATGCAATATTGCAACTCTTATAGGTAGCAGACGTCTGTCTGCAACTGATTTCCATACAGTGCCCACCCCGTGCTAGCCGGTTTGTTGCCTGTGTGGATTGGAAGACTGGGGAGGTGGGGTGGGCAGTGGTGGTTCACTGTCAATAGGTCCCCTGGGACAATTTGTGGGTTGGGTCGAGTGGGGTCTCAGGAAGACAATGGTCCTGAGATAAATACAGTCTCAGTCTTGCTGAAACTTCAGTAACCCTTCCCACATTCCAGCAGAAGTCCCAGATCACAGCAAGACCAGCTGCTGTCAGGGACTGGCCCACAAATCCCCAAGGTCCGGCCAAGTTTGTTTTGGCAGCAGTGATCTGCCTAAAACTGTCTCCAAATTGGGTGCTTGCAGTGCTGGCTGCCAGCTGCAAATGTGTGGTCCTGAATTGGTGCAGGGCATGGCAGCCATCCAGCAACAAAAGGCCCTGGCAATTGCAGGTTGGGTGGGGCGGGCTGATCTCCTCTGGCCAAGGCTTCCCAATGGCCTGTTGGAGGGGTCTGCACAGTCAAGCTGAAGAGTCTGTAGATTGCCTGGTAGTGGGGCTGGACTAAGGCACAATGGTGGCTGCCCGTCCAGCCCTTGTTTTGGCACCAGGTAATGCAGACTTTCTCTGTATGAACCTGACACGAGCCTCTGACCCACTCCTGGTGTTCAGCGTGAGTGTCCACAGGTCAGAAAGCCTGTGCATGGGCCCTTTAACAGGGCGTCTAAGGTTTCAGTCTCCTTCTGTCTCACCCAGACTGCTGGAATCCCCTCTGGTTTTTACAGTCAGAGCTATGGGAAACTCCTCTTTCCTGGGCTGGGACCCTGGACTGGAGAGTCTCTAAATGAGGCCAGGGCACTCCTCTCCTTCAGGGGAGCCTCTGTAGCCTTGCTCCACCTCCTGGTAATCCTACATCATCTGCGGGTGCAGGTCCAGCCTGATTGATTCGTGATGTTGTTCCTCCTACAGGCTTTGTTGTGGCTCCTTTATATTGTCAGACATACATGTAATGATCAGCTGGATTCCACATTGATTATTTTTAATTTGCTTGTAATTTCAATGTGGACCTGGGAGGAGGCAAACCCAGCTTTGATCTAGTAGTCCACCATCTTCTTCTCCCCTGATTTCTAGACCTTTACTTTGTTTTTTAAATCATAATATTTTCCTAGCTCAGATCATTTCTAAACTAGTTTGTTTACTCATTCTCCCATAACTAAAATATTGGAGAAGTAGAAAAAGATGCTAGTGTGACTTTCACATAAAGAAGCAAGCTTAAGGCATTATTAAGGATACACACGAGTTTTTCTGGCAGGTACTGGTCTAGAGTGAAATTTGTTGTCTCCGAGTTATCTTGCTTTGAGACTAGTAGAAAGAGTTTCTTAACCTGGAGGGTGACAAAGGGATGGTGGAAGGAGTGTTTTAGAGATATCCCTTCCGTGGGTATCCAGAGGAAGAAGGCTATTATATGTTTATTTTCATCAAAGTGTTAGGGGAGAATGCCTACAGTAGAAAAAACTTATTTTCTCTTGTTTCTTTGAGAGTTAAATGTGGGGCACTCATGGCCTAAATCTGGGCAGAAGCGATCAGCTTTTTGGTTGGCCATGATCTTTTTTCTTACCTCAAGTATTTTGGTGAAGAACAATTAGTAGCTTATATACCTATAATCCTGTGTAATTGTTAGGATTAAACTTAAAAAAATTCTTTATTATGATCTACTTAATCAAATTTAAAAGTATTTGGTTCAGAAATGCTTTGGGAACTTGAGTTTTTGAAGATTGGATTAGAATGAAATTATATTCTCATTTTGCCCCTATCTACTAAATAATTATTCTAATAGACTCCCCTTTCTTATATACTGTCACCATTCTGGAAAATGGATTTTTTAACAAAATAAAATACACATTCCTGAAGCATAGCCCATTAACCACTGGGGATTCAGGAAACAGTCTTTTTAAATGTTCATGTTTATAATTGTCAGCTAAATATTCTGTGATTCATGGATATTTATCCCAATATTCCTCCTCCATCTGTTTTACAAGTATTCGTGTTTGTGCACTTTGTTTCTTGAGTTCAACAAGATTTTACCTGATATTCTCTAGTATGCTTCATATATGAGCTCTTTAGCTATATTCTCTGAAATAAAAAAATAATCTCCTTTAGACATAGTGTTCTATTGCATCACCAAAATTTGTATAATCTTCCAGTATGTATATGAACTTTGAGGATAGTTCTAAAAGCAAGTAATATGCAAAGAAGTTTTCTGGTGTATTTTTTGCTTCATCTAATACTTTATAAGGAGTCTACTAAAAGATTGATATCTAATATATGAGAAAGTCATATAACTCAGCTGTAAAAAATATCCAAATAACTTAATTAACAAAATTAGCTAAAGAATATAGCTAAAGAACTCATGTGAGCAGAAGACCTGAATAAATATTTTTCCAAGACATATATTCAAATACCTAACAGGTAAATGAAAAGGTGTTCAACGTCACTAATAATCAGAGAAATGCAAATCAAAACCACAATAAAATAGTACCTCACACCTGTTACAGTGGCTACTGTCAAAAAGACAAGAGATAACAAGTTTTACCCAGGATGTAGAGAAAAGGGAACCCTTTTGCACTACTAGTGGGAATATAAATTGGTACAGCCACTATGGAGAGCAGTATGGAAGTTCCTCAAAAAATTAGAAATAGAACTGTTATATGATCCAGCAACTCCATTTCTGAGTATGTGTCTAAAGGATATAAATCACTACCTCAAAGAGATATCTGAATCCCTATATTTATTGCAGCATTATTTGCAATAGCCAAGACATGAAAACAACCTAAGTGTCCATTGATAGGTGAATGTATATAGAAAATGGGGCATATATGTTTAAATGGAATATTATTCAGCCATAAAAGAGAAGGAAATCCTATCATTTGCTGCAACATAGATGAACCTTGAGGGCATTATGCTAAGTGAAATAAATCAGACAGAAAAAGATGAATATTTTATGATCTGGTTTATATGAAATCTGAAAATACCCAAACTCACAGAAAGAGAACAGATTAGTGGTTACTAGATGAGAGAGGGTGAGGTAATAGGTTAAGGTGGGTAAAAGGCATAAACTTCTAGTTATAATAGAAATAAGTCCTGAAGAAGTAACGCACAGCATGGTGACTATCCTTAAAAGTACCATATTGTATTCTTGAAAGTTGCTAAGGGAATGGATTTTAAACATTCTCATCACTAGAAAAAAATGTAACTATTGTGAGGTAATAACTGTGTTAACTTATTGTGGTTATCATTTTGCAATATATATATATCAAATCATTATATTGTATAAAATAAATATGTACAATGTTATATGCCAATTTATCTTAACAAAGCTGAAAAGAAAATTAGGATAATAACATGCAAGATTTGAGGGGATTATGCATTATATTAGTATATTGTAAAAAAATGAAAAATGATATTTATTATTACTATTGTTATTACTTGTACATTTTCCATTACTCTAGAGGATCCTGATTTAAACAGCATAAATTATTCACATGATGCTTTATATAAACTAGATGCCAGACCAGAATGAAGTTGGATCAAATCTCTAAAAAGCATTTACTTGTTACAGCAATGGGACTGAAATATTGCTCTTGACTAGTGTAATGAGGTAACTATAATCATTCCTACTTATTTTTGGAGAAAGAGTAATATAATATAGATATATAAATATAGAAGTGGGATTTGGTAGATTTTACAGAAATACATGCAAGAAAGAAGAAAAGGTATTTTAAATCTTAAAACTTTTCATTGAGAAAGGGAAAGCTATAGAGTCAAAGCTAAAGCAGTACAAAAGGCAACACTCACCTTTTCAAAATCCATGCCTAGAGAAAAAGCACATCCTTGAAAGCTGAACTGGTTGAATCTTAAGTAGTATTAGACTGTGTTAGTAGCCTTGAAGGTGTTTGCCCAAAGACATTTTGGCATTCTTTCCATGATTTTCATATGCTTCTAATGTACTCTTGAAAAATCAAAGTTCTATTCGGTATTTTATGTTTGTAGTTGACTCTGTGTAAAAGATGAAGCAAAACCATTAGGCTGATTTCCCCTTCCATAGAGTTTTACAATACTCTATTTTGAATAGTGATAATGCTATACAGTATATACTTTTGACTTAATATAAGCAAATGAATTTCCAGAAGGTTGAAACCTGTTTTTATTTTAACCTTCCTTACTTTCCAGTCCACTTTCACATGTTGCCTTTCTTTCTGTAACAGCACCTGCCATACACCTTTCTGAAATTTTTAGAGATAGGAATAATTAAGAGAAATTTGGATCAGTCCTACATATGGTCTAGTGAAGATAAGGATTAACCTCTAGTATTAGCTAATTTGGGGTTGCCCTTAAATGTTGAAGTTTACTTTAAAATGCATGTATAACCATAGTTTCTACATATTTTAATGTTTTGAGAGAAATTTCTTTTGATATATGCTCAGTTTTATAAATATAGAAGATAAATGTGATAGAGAGGAGCCAGAAAGAGAAAGATAAATGTAAATTTGTTTCAGAATATTTTATTTTCACTATGATGATGAAATATGACAAGAAATACATCAGTATGTTTCTTCTATTACTTAGGAATCACAATTAATTTCCCTAAAATGTAATTTTTTTATAACGCATTTTCCAGTACATTGCCTTTTAATCTCAAAAATACATTTCATTTGTAAATCAAGTGACAGTCTGCTTTTCTTTTACTGTGATAATTCACAAACTAGAAATTACCTGATAGGTCTGGCAACTAAGAGACAAAAAAAGAAAATATGATGAAAGTTTCATTTCTGAAGTTTGCTCTCCTGATGCGTATGCTGATACTTCTAGTTGCAAGTTGACTTTATGTGTATAAAAGGATGGTTATTTTCAATGGGTGGTTATTTGTGAAAGTATACTGTTTTGTGACACGATAGTATTGCTCCAAAAGAGTCCATAGGTGGGGAGATAGCTTCACTTATTGTTCTATTTAAAGTTTTCAGTGGAAAAATTGTGTGAGTAGTTGTTTCATTTGCACTAGAAAATGTAGAGAAATTAGAGGTTTAATAAAGTTTTCACTGATATTACTTGTGTGTATGAAAGAAGTCAGGAGAGCCTCAAGTTATTTATTATTATTATTTTAGAGCTTAATATGTGTTAATATATGTCTTTAGGTCCCTGACAGAAGGAGGACCCTTACCAGGATTGGAGGTAGTATCACACAGAGGGGCAGGGGATGTATTTTATACTCAGCAGTAACCATTCTACTTTGAATTCTGTGGAAAAAAAAGATTTAGCTATTGATCCAACTGACCACCTAGCTTGTATTTTTCAGAAGAAGGTACAAATCTAAATACAGAATTCAGCTTTCGACTGTTGTGAGTAAAATGCTGTTACCTGGAACAAGTTAATTAAAAAAAAAAATAGTGGATTCATTTAAGAAAAAAAGCAATCCTCATAGAATTCCTTTATTCTAAATGGAGAATTAGTCATTGTATTTTATTTTTTGATGTACTGGCAGTAAGACTCCACACACAGATTCTATTTGGCTTTGCTAATATTCTATCAACTCTGGGACCCACAGATTGAACTTAGATAATGTGTCTCTCAATGCCAAAATGAAGATTTTCCTCAAAGCACCTATCATGTTTCCATCTTTCACTCTGGGGCCTATTCTTTCCAGAAAAGGTCTCCTAATGGATATGAGATAAAATAATATCATGGCAGTTAAAAATATATTGTTTCTTTTCAAATATTTTACTACAGAGACAAAGATGGTATGCTCATTTCTCTCCTTTTATTCTCATTTAAAAATTTTGGTATTAGCTGAAAACCTGACAGCTTTCAATCAAGTAAACAAATATATCAACAGAGAAATTATTTATAGGATAAAAGTGATCTAAACTGTCACTGTGAAAGACCAAAGCAAAATTCATTTTATGTGGACCTCAAGCAACTCAGTTTTTGAGGGATAATTTTAATAATGGCTTAAACTAAAATGCATATTTTAACAAGGCATGTTTTCAGTACATAATAAATGTTTAAATTAGATTAATTAGTATGTATAGTTGAGGCTTTCTTACTGTTTAGAATTATTTGCCTTGCTAAAATAGTAAATCTAGATGAGCTGAGCACGCAAATGATTCTAATAACACTTGGCATTTGTACAGTGCATTATATTTTCTAAGTACTTTATAATTATAATATTAATTAGTTAAGTGACACAGTGATCTTGTGAAGAGGTCTGCATCATTCATTATCTCCTTTCACATTTGGAAGAAACTTTAAATTCAAAGAACACAGTAATTCACACTGCAAGTAAATCAGGTTAGTACTAAAAAACCTTCTGTATGAATTGTTTATATCTGATGCTGCATTTTACTAAGAACAATTTATTTTGATGCCATATTCTCTTGGTTCAAGGGGTAGAGATTTCATCCCAAATATACGTTTTCAGAACGCTAGTAGACAAAAAAAAAAAAAAAAAGAATAAAAAATAGGGAGTTCTTTAGTTTCATAGCATTCTGTCTCTCATAAGAAACTTCCATTTCATCCTTTAGTCTGACCTGTTGAGCATGGCACCTTAATGGTAAATCGAGTGGCTTTCTGGAAAGACCCTTGGTCCTCTACTGGAAGGAAATATAGTCTGTGTCCATTTCTGGAGCTTTATGTCAGGTCAAAGGGAAACAATAACTTCCAGTTAATGAGGCTGGAAAATTCACTTAAGTGTCTTTGATTTCTATTTTCAATGCAAATTAAGTATGGTTTCTAAAATATTATAGAGTAATTTTATATTATAAGCAAAAAGCCATAATAAGCATTAATTAATCATATATTTATGTTCTGGTTTCTGAGAGAAAACCTGAAAATTAATAAGACAAGGCTTCTGTACTAAAGTGACTCTTAGTTTAGTAGAATAATATAAACATGTCAACAAATTAGAGAAATATAGAAGAAATGTCTCTTAGACTCTTGCTATCTATCAGGCATAGTTTTAAGAAATACAACAGTGAACAAAATGTAAAAAATCTCTGCCTTTATTTAGCATATATTCTAGTGGGTAAATAAAAAATATTATAGGTACTGTAATAGAAGAATGATAGAATATTTACAGATGTGACATGAAGAAAAAGGTGGGCAATATTTATTTAACTGAGGGGCTGTGTGGTCAGGAAAGGCTTGATGATGAATCATTATTTAAATTAAATGTTGTAAAGTAAGTAAACATTCACTTGAGAGATAGAAGAACTTTAGGGCAGCCAAAAAGATTTGTGGATGGAGGGTGATTGGAGTGACAAATGGTTAGGTGAAGAGAAAATATACTAAATAGAGAAAGTCTGGTGGACAAAGACTTGGACATGTAAAACAGTCTGGTAAACTGCAAGTAATTAGGCCAGGCTAGCACTTATGGTATATTGGGCAGTTGATTTCAAGAATTAGTAGAAAACTACAGACCCACACAGTTTGGAAAATTAATACTTTAATTACGGCTGTAAAGTATATTGGCAAAGAAGATGGCTGAGATGAATGGTGCTGGCAAGTGCCTGGCTTGGTTATAAAGGAGAATAACTTTACAATTCAATAATTCAAAAATAAAAGCTGTATCTAAAAATGAGAACATTTTGAATAGATACTTTTAAAACAAAAGACATACCAATAGAAAATAAGCAAGTGAAAAGATGCTTAACATCATTCATCATTAAGGAAATATAAGTTAAAACCACAATGAGATAACACTAATGCCACTAGAATAGCTCAGAAAAATTTTTTAAGATATAACAAGGACTGGTGAGGATGTGGAGGAACATGGTTTCTCGTTTGTTGCTGATGAGAATGCCAGCGGTTTAAAAAAAATTAAGTAGATTTTATACAGTTAAACTTAAATTTAACTATGATCCTGTAACCCCATCCTAGGTATTCCAAAGAAAAATGAAAATGCTTGTTCTCACAAAGTTTATGTAAATGTTTATAGAACTTTTCTTTGTAGTTGATCAAAACTGAAAACAATCTAAATGCCCATCAGGATAAATAAACTGTGGTATAGCCATGTAATGAAATAGGACTCATTAATGAAAAGGAATAAAACACATGTAGCATAATAACTGAATCTCAAAAGCATTTTGCTAAATGAAAAAAACCAGACATAAAAAAGTACATATATACTGGAATCTATTTAGTGACTTTCTGAGAAAGCAATACTATAGGAACAGAAAACATATTGATAGTTCCCTGGGTGAAGGAAACAAGTAAAAAGAGGCATGGGGAACTTCTGGAGTTTAGAAATATTGTATATCTTGATTGTAATGGTAAATACACAACTGTATATATCTCTCAAAACTCATTAAACTATACAATAAGAAGAGTAAGTTTTATTGTGTGCAAAGTATATCTCAATAAACTAGACTTTAAAAATAAATTTAACATCCCAAAAAAGGAGATATAAGAAATTGGAAATTTATGAATTTGACCTCAAAGGCAAGGTAAGTAAAAACAGAAATAAGTAAATGGGACTATATCAAACTAAAAAGCTGTCTGCACAGCAAACAAAACCATCAATAAAACAGAGGCAACTGACTAAATGGGAAAATATATTTGCAAACAATGCCTCTGATAAGAAGCTAAAATCTAAAATATATAAAGAACTCATATAAATCAACAATAAAAAAAAAAAAATTCAGTTACAAAATTAGCAGAGGACCTGAACAGACACTTGTCCCAAGAAGACATATAAACTGCCAACACACATATGAAAAGATGTACAACTTCACCAGCTATTAGGGAAATGCAAATCAAAACCACAATGGGACACTACCTCACACCTGTTAGAATGGCTATTATCAACAGGACAAGTAATAAGTGGTGGAGAGGTTGTGGGTAAAAAGAACCTTCATACACTGCTGATGGGAATGTAAATTGGTACCGTCACTATGGAAAACAGTATGGAGGTTCCTCAAAAAATTAAGACAATTAACATATGACCCAGCAATCCCTCTTCTGGGTATCTACCCCCCCAAATTTGAAAACATTTATTTGTAAAGATACATGTACCCTGCTGTTCACTACAATATTATCCACTGTGACTAAGACAAGAAACATCCAAAATGCCCTTTGATAGATGATTGGATATCAAGGATGTTGTACATATGCAATGGAATATTGTTCAGCCATAAGAAAAGATGAAATATTGCCATTTGCGACAACGTAGATGGATCTTGAAATAATCATGCTAAGAGAAATAAGTCAGAAAAAGTGAGAACCATATGATTTCACTCATATGTAGAATATAAAACTAAAGCTACAAACGAACAAGACAAGCAAAAACTCATAGACACAGACAACAGTTTAGTAATTACCAGAGGGAAAGGGAGGAGGGGAGGAAGTAAATAAGGGTAAAAGGGGTCAAATATATGGTGATGGAAGGAAATTTGACTTTGGGTGATGAACACACAATGCAATATACATATGTTGTATTATTAAATTATAATACAACATAATACAACTTGACACATATCATTTTATTAACCAATGTACCCCAATAAATTTAATAAAAAAAGAAATTGGTTCAGAGCAATAAATTATGGTTGAAAATATCATGGCATTCTATGTAGTTATCAAAAAGAAAAGGTAATTTTTATGTACATTTATGAATAATTAACTTAAGTATGTCATTAAGCTAATAAAAAAGTGAGTTGCATAGCAAAACTGAATCATGAAGAAATAAAAGCGTGAACAAACTTAAAATTAGTACGAGATTGAATAGTAATTAAAAACCTCTCAACAAAGAAAAGCCCAGAACTAGATATTTTTACTGGCAAATTCTACCAAACTTTTAAAGAAAAATTAACACCAGTTCTCTTCAAACTCTTCCAAAAAACTGACAATAAGAAACACTGATAAACTAATTATTTGAGGCCAACAACACCCTTATACAAAGCTAGACAAAGACGTGATAGGAAAACTACAGACCAATATCCTTGATGAATATTGATGGAAAATCCTCAATAGAATCTTATAAGTCTATATTCAGCAATATAGTAAAAAGATTATAAAACATGACCAAATGAGATTTATTTCTAGAATGCAGTATGGCTCGGCGTATAGAAATTAACCAATGTAATACACCACATTAACAGAATGAAGGCATATACATACCTGATTATCTCTATTGATACAGAAAAGGCATTTGACAAATTTCAACATCCTTTGATAAGAAAAACATTCAACAAACAAGGAATAGAAGGAAATACCTCAACATAAAAGTTATATATGAAAAGCCCACACTAACAATAAAAGTAACTTAAAACTTTCCCATTAGGATCAGAAACAAGATGAGAATGTTCACTTTGACCACTTTTACTTAACATAGCACTAGGAGATCAAGCTAAGGCAATTAGGCAAGAAAAAGAAATTAAAAAAATTCCAAATTGTCTTTTGGAAAAGCAGAAGTAAAATTGTCTAGGTTCACAGATCTTATATTTGGAAAACACTAAAGATTACATACGCATACACACAAACTGTTAGAACTAATAAACAAATTTAGTTAAGTTACAGGATACAAACCAATACATAAAAATCAGTTGCATTTCTGTACACTAACAATGAACATCTAAAGAGGAAATTCAGTAAATAATTTCAATTTCATTTTCAAAAGCATAAAAAAGAATAAAATACTTAGGAATAAACTTAACCAAGGAGATAAAGGACTGTACACACTGAAAACTACAAAATAGGTTCCTGAAATATAGACAAAAATAAATGAGAAGACATCTCTTGTTCATAATTTGGAATATTTAATATTGTTAAGATCTCAACACTATCCAAAGTAATCTACAGGTTTAACACAATCCCTATCAAAATCATAATACATTTTCTGAAGAAATAGAAAAATCTATTCTAAAAGTCATATGGAATCTCAAGGGATCCTGTCCCACACTTCCTGTTTCCAAAACTTACTTCCAAGACATAGTAACCAAAACAATGTGGTACTGGTATAGAGACAGACCTTTAGACCAATAGAATAGAATTCCAAGCCCAGAAATAAACCTTCGTGTAAATGGTTAAGTAATTTTTGACAAGAGTAACAAAGCCATTCAAAGGAGAAAGGACAACTTTTTTAACAAATGACATTTAGACAACTGAATATCCACATGCAAAAGTATGAAGCTGGACCTTTACATTGCATCATACACAAAAACTAACTCAATGGTTCAAAGATTTAAACATACAGAGCTAACACTATAAAACTCAGAATAAAACATGGGAGAAAATCTTTGTGACATTAGGTTTATTGGATACGACAACAAAAGCAAAGGCAACTAAAGTAAAAAATAGATAAATTGGACAACATCAAAATTAAATATTTCTATGCAACAAGAGACACAATTGGCATAGTGAAAAGGCAATCTATAGAATGGGAAAAATATTTGTAAATCTTATAACAAATAAGGGATTAATATTCAGAAAATACAGAGAACTCCTAAAATTCAACATAGCAAAAGCAAACAATAATTAAGAAATGGGCAAAGGACTTGAATGGATACTTCTCCAAGGAAGACCTACAAATGGCCAAAAATGCATAAAAAGATGCTTAGCATCACTAATTACCAGGGAAATGCAAATCAAAACCACAGTGAGATACCAATTCACACCTATTAGGATGGCTATCAAAAATACAGAAAGTAGCAAGTTTTGGTGAGAATGTGGAGAAATTTTAACCCTGTTCACTATTGGTGTGAATGTGAAATGGTGTAGCTGCTACGAAAAACAGTATGGTTGTTCCTCAAACAATTAAAAATACAATTACCATATGATTCGGCAATTCCACTTTTAGGCATGTGCCCAAAAGGATCGAAATCAGGGTCTCAGATATTTGTACCTCCATGTTCATAACAACATTATTCAAAATGGACACTTAAGTGTCCATCGATGATAAATGAATTAAAAAATGTGATATATATACATATGTGTATATATACATTATATGTATATATATCATATAATGTATATATATACACACACATATATATATACATACACAATATATATATATCATGAGCTATTATTTACCATAAAAAGAAATGAAATCCTAGCATATGCTACAGTATGCATGAACCTTGAGGACATTATGCAAAGTGGAATAAGCCAGCCCAAAAGACAAATACTATATGATCCCACTATATGAGGTATCTAGAGTAATGAAATTTATATAGAGACTGAAAACAGAATAGTAGTTGCCAGAGACTGGGGAGAGGCAGGAATAGGAAATTGTTTAATAAGTATAGAGTTTCAGTTTTGCAAGATAAAAAAAGTTCTGGAGATTGCACAAAATTGAGATTGTACTTAATGCTACTGAATTGTACACTTAAAAATGCTTAAGATGATAAGTTTTATGTTATATGAATTTACCATAACTTAAAAAGTATTTAAAGGTTTAAAAAAAATCCAGTTGCAGAACAAGTCATTTGTGTAACACAATTTATATAAATAAAGCATACTTTAAAAATTAAGGCAGAAAAACTGAGGATCAGAGAATAATAGAAAAATTAATTTGTATTTTATTTTTACCTTTGGTATATTTTGGAATTTGAGTATATATTATCTTTGAAAGAAATACTTAGAAAGGTAAATTGACATAGATAGGTAGATATTTAAATAGATGAATAGATTGATATATAGCTGAGATGGTCCATATTAAATTACTGATATTTGATCAAAAACAACAGTCTCATACAATTCAACAAAATATAGGAATTAGTAAAAGAAAACAGAAATAGCTTAATATTTAAAATCCTTTCCAGTTTTGATTTTATAAATAAAAACATACCTCTAAAAAATAAGTCTCAATTTAGTGTTAAAAAGTTAGAAGTCTGTTGAGTTCTTGATATTATAGTCTAAATTGCTTCATTTGAAATTCTGCTTGCAATTATTGATTTTTATGAAGCATGTTAGCTCGCTCAATTTCTAACATTAGAATTTAGGCCTTACTGCATAGTTTACATATAGTACATTTATCGAGACTTAATATATAGACATATATAACATCTTAAGAATATTTCTAGACAAGTTATATATAGACGTATATAACATCTTAAGAATATTTCTAGACGTCAACACTGTTTGACTATCATAATGTGTTTTTCATGTATTGATTATATTAAGGAAGAATATTTGAATGTCATGAAAGTGGAATTGGCCTTTTTGAATTCACATCAGTGTAAAAGACACTGAGCAGAAAAACCATGATTGTGAATGGGATAAAGCTTATAGTATTTGGTTCAGAAATCTCTCTTTGCCTGTGATGGAACTCATGTTCCTTAGGCAGATAGTGTATAGTAATAGTTGAAGCATATAATAAATATTCTTTCTTACTAATGTATTATGTTTTATTAGCTAGATCAATATTGCTGTAATTTCCACCCATTAGCATCTCATTGCTATAAAGTACATAAAAATATTTATATTGACACTGATCAAAATTGTAAGTATGTATTAAAATGTGAATGACATATAATCAGAATTTTCTGTTTCTACTGCCTCCAGTTATTTGTGACCCCAGATATAAAGTTCAAGTTTATACTTAATAGCACAATTATGTAAATCTGTAATTCTAACACTGAATTACAGCTGGTAATGATCAATAATTATATTTATGTATGATGTGAAGTTAATACTGCCACCATAGATTAATGTAAACAACGAAATTATTTTTGCAGTCAAGAGCTAACAAATCATCATAAACAAAGAGAACTAAAACAATCTAATCTCTTCAGAGTCTAATTTCTCTAGAAGAGTAAACAGATTTTTTATTCCCAATGAATGTAAAGCCCACAATTAAAGAAAACATAACTATCAAAAACATCATGATGGCTGTTTCACTACACTTTTTAATTCTTATTTCAGTCTTCAGAAAAGAGAAAATATTCTGAAGTATTTGATAAGGCTTTGTTAAGAAGAGCTCTGGAAGAGGTCAAAGACAGAGAAAAAAAGAAATTTCAGAAAAATAAAACGAGCTAATTTAAAAAATATTTTGGAAAATATGTACATCTCTCTGTACCTTATAGAGTTCAAGGTCTTTAAAAAAAAATCTTTACAAATGCATCGGAAAATTATATGTAGCTACTATGTTGTCTGTCCCTTTCCTGACTTATAGCCATAGTTGAAAGAAACAAAAGCTTGAAATATTCTATATAAAAGAGATTTTAGCTTTTAACCATTAGGAATTTCTGAGCTAGGGAGATGACATAAGAATTTTGCTACACATCTTTGCATTGCTTAATGCTGTGTACAAAGTA
This sequence comes from Pteropus medius, assembly GCF_902729225.1. Taxonomy (NCBI): domain Eukaryota; kingdom Metazoa; phylum Chordata; class Mammalia; order Chiroptera; family Pteropodidae; genus Pteropus; species Pteropus medius. Next base: position 11,412,608 of record NW_024346062.1, on the reverse strand, counting down.
GACACTGGATAAACATGCAAGGATATAGATGAACCATATTAGAAACCATAAAAAGAACTGAAGAACAGATGCAATATTATAAAATGATTATGATCCTTGCTAAGACTAAAATCAATGTCATATTTTCTATTTCACCAATAAAATTAGAAGCGGGATTGACTATAGGAGGATAGGCACTTTATATCTATTTTATTCATTTATCATTCAATCATTTTTAGCCGACACTCATATAATGCGTCCTATAGGCCAGGCATTATTCTAGGCATTTAGTATATAAAAAATTATTATTTCTCACAATTGCTCTCTGATATAGGTACTATCAGGATCTCCATTTTACAGATGAGAACAATGGGGCACAGAAAAGTTCAAGTTCACATGGTTAATAAGTTGAGGAGGTAGGATATTAACCAGTTTTACCTGAAATTAAAGTCATGTTATTTGCTTCATACTACATTTCATAATCCAAATTATCAGTGTTATGTAATAGAATTGTGTTAAAATACAATTTTTGATATCTTAATTTAAGCCAAACTATATTATTAAGTATCACTCCACTCCATTTCAGGGTTTACCATCTTTAGCACCTTTCAAGCTTGGGGGTCAAAAGATTCTTTGTTTTTGTGGCTGTGCATTATAGTATGTATGACAAAATTCCTGGCTTCTTCCCACTAGATGCTATTAGCACCTCCCCACCCAGTTGTGACAACCAAAATATCCCCTGCGGAACAAAATCACTCTCAGTTGAGAACCACTGAATCCTAGCCAAATCCTAGCCAATGAATCCTAGCCAAATCTTTTCAGTAACCTAGAACACTTATTCAATAAAAGTCAGTTATTACTCTATTCCCAGTCTACCTAGGAAACTGCACATCTTAATTCTATCAAGGATGAATCTGGGAAACGAAAATCGACAAGAGTTAGTCATTGCTATGTAACAATTTATCATAATGATGTTACCAGTGATAGGTGGCCTCCCTGTCTTATATGGATTCTCATCTCTGACATAGCATATTTTTCACTTGTGACTATATTGATGATATATACAGAATTATGGAAGGAGATAATTTCTACTCCTTCTAACCCATTGACACAAATACTTTATAGATCCAAAAATTGACTGCTTCTGAGATTATATATTAAAACCTTCCTTATGAATGTATTTCCCTTCTTAATTTAGATGAAGTTCTGGTGTCTTTTAAAGGTCAACTCAATAGAATAATTTCATTCACTTTCATGCCAAAAATTTTTTTGGATTGGTAGTAAAGAATTGTTGGCCGATAGCTTAATTCTCCTAGCCACCATTTTAGCAAAGTGAAAAAAGCAGAATTATTCTAAGCTCCTTTTCAGAAGTTCCTTGTGACATGGTGTTCTCACACTGTGAAATTTCACTCAGTGACCTGGGATGATAGACTCACATTTCCTCCCTGGTGTCTGTGGGACTCTTCAGGCAGCTTAAGCAAGGATAAGTTTGTTCTTTATACCTTTTCAATACAAAAATGTTTCTAAGACTACATTTTTGTAAAATTAATTTATTCAACAAATATATATATGTAGCATTTATTATATGCTAGCCACTGATCTAAGAGATTCACAAATATTAGCTCATTCAACTCTCACAGTATTATGAGGCAGGCACTACTATCTTTACAATCACCTCAGCTTTAAAAACAAAGAAACTGAGGCACAGATTCTTGGCCGTGCTGCCACTGCAGAATGTTCTTAATCATTTTTTGAGAGATTCTATTTCTTTTCTAACTTGAAAATACCTCTACATTTCTGCAAAGACAGATTTGCTATTTATTTTTATTCAGATAGTCTCATTTAGCAGAGATCTAAAGTTTTTAGATGAAGTTCTAATCCTGAATTTGAAAATTGAAACCTCTGAACCAAATTTTGCCACAGAAGTGTGTGTGTGTGTGTGTGTGACCAAAATTATTGTTATTACATTATTTGCCAACATTTAAAGCTTTGGGAAATTTTTCATAAAAATATGGATTTTGGGTTGTTCCTGAAATAATTGTAAGATAAGAAAATAACAGATTTAGTTTTTATATATGGCAACAATCTGTCACAGCTAAGCAGCTGTCCTTTTTACGTGGGACATGCAAGCCCTAACACTCCATTATCTTGCCAGTCTCAGTCATGTTTCTTGCTGGTCTTTGTGAATATTTGAGTTTGAGATTCCTACTCTAGTCCCTGGAAGAACTGGAAAGTGACAAAACAGAACTTAGTTCTCAGAGAACTTAGTTGTCTGAGAACAGGTGCCATTTCTAGAATTTGAAAATAAGGTAAAATATTAGGCTCAGAAAAATGCCCAGAGACCAATGATTAAATGTGGGTTACAAATTACAATATTGCAGTATTCTGATTGCTAAAAAAAATTCAACCAAGTAAATTTAAAGATGTTATTGGCTTTATGCAATGATTTCATAAATCCAGCAGCATCCGATCTAATAGAGAGAAAGGAGCTCCAAGGAGCAATAAAAAGTGAAAGACTTTTATAGGCAAAAAGGAGCCAGAATGAGGAAGTTAAAAAGCAGATTGGTTGTGGCAAGGTCGCTTCCTTTAGGGATTGTAGGAGTCTATGGGGCAGATTACTTCATTAGTGCTGATCAGGTAATTCCTGATTGACTGGTTTAAGATTCCACTTCTGGGAGAGCCACAACTGTGATTGAGTTAAATCTTAGTTTGGTGACCTGGCCCTTAGCATAAACAACTTCATTAGGGAGGAAATATGTATTTAGTTATATCTCATGTATATTCTATCTTCAGCCACAGTTCCCGGCTCGCAATTTCCAAGACTTAAAATTTCCTGAGCAAAATGAGCAATGGAAGTATCCTTTGTTATAATATTTGGTCTCCTGTCCTCAGTTCTTGAAAACACTTCAGGACTATAAAAGTGAAATGGCTATCTTGTTATTCATAACAAGCCCCTTTCCACCACAACTGGATTTATGTTAATGAGATGACTTGTGTAAGGCACTTGGGCTGACTTCCAGGGTTATTAACCACCAGTAGAGGAGTGGCCCTTTCAGGTCCACCCCCTGATTTCCAGGGAGGGAATAGGGGCTGGATGTTGAATCAGTCATGCCTATGTAATGAAGTCTTCATAAAAACCGAAAAGGAGAGGGTTCAGAGAGCTGAGCTGATGGAGATGCTGAGAGAGTGGCATGCCTCAAGAGGGCATGGAAGCTCCATGCCCTTTCCCCATACTATGCCCTATGCATGTCTTCCATTTGGCTGTTGCTAAGTTCTATCTTTTTTAACAAACCAGTGATCTAGTAAGTAAAAAATTTCCTGAGTTTTATGAACCACTCTAATAAATTAATCTAACCTAAGGAGGGGGTCATGGGAATCTCTGATTTATAGCCAGTTGGTCAGAATGCAGGTAACACTGGCATCTGAGCTATGCAGGGGTGGGAGGGATTTGGGGTCTGCTGGGGAGAGCCTTCCTGTAGGACTGAGCCCTCAGCCTGTGGAGTCTGACACTCTCAAGATAGATAGTGTCAAAATTGAGTTAAATTCTAGGACGGTCAGCTGGTGTTGGATAATTTCTTGTTGGTGTGGGACACCCTCTCCGCTGTAAAACTTGGATTCCAGAACTCTGTTAAATATAAAAATCCATGTCTGACTTTATGTAGAATTATCATTCCATTACTCTAAAGTAGGCACCATATCCTCCCCTTGCTGAGAAATAGGAATTTACTTAGCAAGTGGAGGAGTATTGATCGTTAAATTGGCCCAGATGTTCAGAATGGACGTTTTCAGGAGGAGGCTCTAATTCTGTTTTTCCATTATGCGAAATGTGGCCTATTTAAATAAAAAGATCATAGTATTACTTTGTATATTACCTAACCTTCATTTTGGCCAGCCAAATAATTTTATAAAAATAGAAATTGTTCTACGTGATTCTCTAGTAAACATATATATGTTTTACATGCCATTGGGTTGGCTCCCACTCCTGGTGAGTCTATGAATGAGTGATATCCACAATGTCATGTCCTCAACAGCCCTATGTAGCTCCTGCAGACTCACACCTATGGCTTTTTTTGTAGAATGAATCCATTTCAGATTTTGTAGCAGACTTATCTTCCAAATCACTGATTCGATTCTCTGCTTCATCTAATCTGTCGATTCCTTCTAAAGTATTCTTTATTGCAGTTTTTGCATTATTCATTTATGATTGGTTCTTTTTTATGTTTTCCAGCTCCATTTTCATGCTTCCTATCTCTTTATTAATGTTCTCATTGAGATCATTGAGCATCTTCATAACCAGTGTTTTGAATTCTGCATCTGGTACATTGTCTTCATTTCGTTTAGTTCCTTTTCTGGAGCTTTGTTCTTTTCTTTCAATTGAGGCATGTTTCTTTGCCTCCCCATTTTGGCTGTCTCTCTGTGTTTACTTCTATGTATTAAGGTAGAGTTTCTATGTCTCTTGGTCTTAATAGATTGGCCTTATATAGTAGGTGTCCTCTGGGTCCCAGTGGCACAGTCTCCCTGGTCACCTGAGCCAGGTACTCCAGGCTTATGTCCCTTGTTTGGGCTGTGTTTGCTCTCCTGTTGTAGTCGAGCTTTGATTCCTATTTTCATGTCAATAGAGGGATGACCCTCAGGCTGATTGGTTCTGAGGTTGACTACAGTGGAAGAGCTATTGCATAGGGGCCGACCCACAGGGCAGGATTTGCTTTAGCAGGTCTCCGGTTCCTGCCCAGACTGCCCTTTGAGTGTGTCACTTGTGGAGGTGACCAGGTGGTGCTTTGGCTCAATCCAAAGTGGCCATCTGGCATGCTGGCCCTGTGGCCTCATGGGAAGTGCCCTGTCACATGTCACGTTCAGCTGCCACCTGTGCCCTGCCCGGGGCCACCTAAATGAGCTGCAAATGAAAGATACGCAGATATCTTACACCCACGCTGGGTTTGGTGGTGCCTGGGAGAGGCTAAGCTGCAAACTGAGGCTAACTGCTGCTAGTGCCAGGTTTGGGGCTGTTTAGCAAAGGTACAGGGCATGCTGAGGCCAGATGCTACTTGTTTGGGATTTACAAACCTTTGACAAATTTTAGCAAAGTCCTCAGCAGAGCCAAGACAGGCTGTTTTTGTGGAAAAGCCACTGGAAGCAGCTTGAGTGAGCCCATGATTTGGGTGGGGTGAAGTCTCAGGGAATTACCAGGGTGGAGAGGCCAGTGTTAGTCAGGATGATGGAGACTCAAATATGGTGCTCAATTGAGTCTGCACAGAGATGGGGGAGGGTTCAACAAAGCAACAATGCCCTCTGCTAGAACTTTTTTTCTGGGAGAAAACTGTTTCTCCATTCCTCATTCTGATGCCAGACAATTCAGTTTCTCCCTGTATGCCTTTGGAGCCTTTTGAGCTGCTGTCCAAGCACTGGAGCTCAGAGTGAGTGAGTCTGACAATGAGTAAGTCCCTGCACAGGCCCTTTAAGAGGAACTCTTCGAATTTCCATAGCCCCCCAACCCTGGCCCCCATCTCACCTCATCTCACTCAGCCACAAACTCCACTGGTTTTCACAGCCAGAAATTGTGAGGACTTCTCTTTCTAGCATTGGTGTGCTCTGGGCTGGGGCCCCTCGCTCCTCCGGGGGGACCTCTGCAGCTGAGATATCCCTCCCCATCCTCAACCGCCACATGTGGGTGTGAGGCCAGCCTGTTTGTGTCTCTTACCAGTCTGAATATGGCTTCTTCTATATAGCTTTAGTTGTTGGACTTCTGTTCCTCTAGACTTCAGGCAATTCTCATTGATAACTGTTCTGTAGGTTAGTTGTAATTTTGATGTGCTGTACCATGGTGTTTTGATTGATGATATTTATGAAGCTGAGTCTAGGCATTGAGCAATTACATATAGGTCAAGCCTATTCTACAACCAGCAAATCAGTTTGAGAACTAGAAGTTTAAAATGTGATTAGAAGATAAAACCAAACCTGCGCAATAAAAGAAGAGGATTCAAAAACAATAAATGAAGAGAAACTATTTGAGGATTTCTGGTTAAAGACTTCATCAATACCCAATTAAGGAAAGCTTAGTAGTTGGCCCCCAAACCATAGTACAGTACATTAAGTCAAAATTTTGTGCCTTGTGGTATGACAGCCAATATACATTATAATATATCTTGTTAAATTATTTAATGAATGCTCTATGATTTAAGGTGTAGATTTTGTTCTTATTTATTCATCCTTCTATGGCCATTTGCAAGTGCAGAGTTAATATATATATATATTTTCACTATATATATATATATATATATATATATATATATATATATATATATATATAGTGAAAATTAAAGAGGAAACTCATTGAATCTGACTAAACGATTTAACACTAGTACATAGTCAGAGAAAACCAGGCCAGTGGCATCCCAAATAAGGAGGCAGACGAAAAATAGGTGTGACTGGGCAGAGTTCCCAGTTCTGGATTGGATAGAGAGAGTAGTGGTTCTGAGACTAGATATCCTTACCATGGCTGTAGATCATGAAGATGGCAAAAAATGCTCCTCAAGTTGTGTTTTAATAGCAGATATTTTAAAAATGTTAGAACTACATAGATTGTCCAAACCAAGATCATCAATCCAAGGATCTACTGGGGGAGAGAGAGATTAGGTTTTGTATTAGTTATCTACTGTTGCACAAGAACCAACTCCAAATATGTAACTTTTAACAGTAACAATTCACTACCTATCATGAGTTTTGACAATTATTTTGCTGATTTTGCCTCTTGATTTCTCATATGTTTCTGTTTTACTGGAGAAACTACTAGGCTAGAATGACCAAGATAGTAGATGGTGCAGATTGTTAACTGGAGAACCTCATCTTCACGGACTGTTATCCTCCAGGAGTCTAGACTGATTCCCTACATGGCAGTCTGAGGGCAATATTGCCAGAGGGTATCTTGAGTCTCAGGGTTCAGGACTTGTACGACTTCAATTCTGTTACATTTTCCTTATTAAAGCAAGTTGTACTTTGGTAAGTAGTAAGTTGTACTTACTACTTACCAAATTCAGTAGATGAGGAAATAGACTATCTCCTTATGGGAAGAGTTGAAAGAATCTGTGAACACATAATAGACCAGAGACACTGAATCAATAGTGGGCATGAAAACGGCCCAGGAAAAATTTTCTCAGAGTTAGAAAACAGAAAGTCTAACTTGCAAGGCAAAATGCGGATGCCCATAGTGTTTGAAGTGTTATTCAGGTGCTTACTTACATATATGTTTTGGATATGTTTAAAAATGCCTAGAGTGAGTGAACACCTATAGTATGTGGCCTAAGTAGAGATTTTTCTGTGGTAGCATGGTTGTGTGTATATGTGTGTGTTTATGTGTGTTTTATGTGCCATTGAGTCAGCACCCACTCCTGGTGACTCTATGAATGAGTGATGTCCACAATGTTTTACACACACACACACACACACACACACACATACACACACACTTAAATATATTACTTCTTCAATCCTTTTATTATAAGTTTTTAAGTGCTTTTGTTACAAAATAACTTTCCACGGATACTGGTCTTTGTGTCTTAAACTTACATGAAGAGGGGTGTTACTGAGCATACACTGTTATGTACTTTTCATTAAAAAACTCAGAAAGATTGTTTTCTTAGGATCAGGAGCAGAAGACAATTGTGCATAGATGGATCTCAGAACGCTAGGGTACTCTTTCTCCTATCTTGGAGTTGTAGGTTATCTAATTTTTGTTTTCTAATTGCTACTCAGTGGAGAAGAAACGAGAGGACACAATATTGTTCTGGTGGACATCAATAAATTAATCATAGTTCTAAGTCTTTCTTATTTTGAGTGTTAAATACATATTTATACAACCACATGAATTGAGGAATGGCTGGTTTGGTATTTTGTGTTGTCCACAACTGGTTAGTGTTATTCCTATGTGATCATTAGGCTGCAATAACAAGCATGTATTTTACATAACACAGAACCCCGAATATGTTTCATGAATGAAAGTGATGATTTGATTTTGCTCTTCAAACATCTAGTATACTGTTAGGATGATACAGATATTTCAACCAATGAAATCATGACTTATTTAAGTTTTAATCTTCATTTGACTTCTTAATTATGGCAGATAGTAGATCTAAATTACCTTCAAATTATATCAGAAAGATATGGTTAAATCATACTTCTGACCAAAGTATGATTTTTCACTTACTGAAGATCATAAACAATGCCCATGATTCCATTCATGTTAAATTCTAAGTTTCTCTCCACCATGCAAAGGTGAGCTTTATTCCTCTTGTATTTCTTGCAACAGTAAGTGCACCTATATTTGGTATGTACTAGTATCAAATTTAGGTTTGGCTACGTATTATATCACTTCTAAATAGTAGTGGGCTAAAAAGTTAATTTTTCTCTAGTGTTTAAGATGTCCTGAGGTAGGCAGAACACGGCTGATCTGACAGCTCCAAAAGTTACTTCAGGTGCCAAGTTCCTTTTAGATCATCCCTCTGTCACTCCTGGGTGTGCCCATAGAATCTAAGGTGGCTAGTAGAGCTGAAGTTATCACATGTGTATTCTAGGAAGCAGAGAATGGAAGAAGAGATAAAACTTCCTCCTCTTCAAGTATATAGTACTTCCTTTTAATTTTACTGACTCAATCTCAGTTACATATCTACACCTGCCTAAAAAGCTGGGAAATGTCTTTTAGCTAAATGCATGACAATCCATCAAAATTGGGATTCTAGTGTTAGAAAAGAAAGAGTGAATGGATATTGAGAGTCAACTAACAGTCTTTTTCACAGTACTTAGTAAGAATTGTTTAAATAGAAACCATCATAAAGAGATTTCTGAAATGTGCTTTGAGAATCACTACTTAGCAAGGTGTTTGAAATCAACAAACTTTTCATTATTTAGTGCTTTGTGCTGTTTAAAGTATTAATCTGAATTTAGATGATCAGAAGATGCTGTAACATCCTAAAGTTAAATCTGTTTATCTTCAATTTCTGTGGCAACAGCTGCATCTTACCAATGAACCCCCATCTGATAGAAACATGTGTCTAATTTCTATTTTAGTTCTGGCATAGTAACTGTGAAAGATTTTGGTTGGCACTTAGTTATATTGCTAATATGTCACCTACTATTATTGCTACTGAACCAGCTTTCCTGTCATCTCCCTTATCATGTAGCATATCTATAATCCTTATAAGTAAGCTAGAATTATATCCTTTCACAAAAATTTACATCTTAATTCTATCCCTAAACATATACACCCCCACTGACTTGAGCATTTCACATTTTGTCTTCTATTTTTACTTAAATTCTAATACCATTATTTAAAAATTGTCAAACAATCAAGACAGACTGAAAAGAAGGAAATCAACTAGAAAATTATACAGTTGGCAACACAGTGTAAAAAATGATAAAACTGTATATGTATAGTACTTTAAAAACAGGTAATAATTATTTTATTTGTTTTCCTTTGGTTTCTTAGAACATTAAATCTTAAAATTCTTACCTGACTCAAAAATTTGTTCATTACTGTATTTAGTTAAAATGTTGTCAGTATTCTGAAATCAGAATTTAAGGAGGTTTAAGAATTTTTTTTGACCAAATGTCCCTCACAGGTAGTAGTATTTCTTTATTATAAAATTTTCTAAGACTATTTAATAATTGTGATTTATTTCATTTTTTTATGTTTTTGAGTCTTATATTTTAAATAGTCTTATATTTTAGATAGACTAGCCTTTCCACACCTATTTAAGAATAAAGCACACACACACACACACAAAATCTAATGGGAAACTCAGTGTCTATTGCCAGGGTTTATTGAATGATTGACTTCATACTGCGATTATTGGCAAGAGGCCTGTCAGTTATATTGGAGAAACCTTCAATTGTTGGCTAGTCTTTCCTCAAGGGTCACTCAGTTTCATCAGAAAAGAATCCTTAGGGCTCCTTTCTGGGAGCTATAGACCTGTAGATTTGATTGAATATGTTCTGAGAGTGAGTCCCACTCCCTCCCCTCCCCTTCCTTTCCCATATCCCTCCCCATTTCAGTCTCAGTCTCCCTCTACCTCTCCCTTTCCATATGTATTAAAGATTGGAGTTAGCTCACCATTAAGCATGTACACTTTTATTTAATATCTTTTCTTTAGTGTAGTAAGTCAGCCTCACCCTTAGCTGTTTCTAATGTCCCTGAATTTACAGGTTCTCTGGTTGAATATCTCCAAAGAATAAATCTCTAGACTCTGTCAGATGAAGGATAGGCAACTAACTGGCCTTGCCAGTTGGTTGAGAAGTACTTAGGTTAGGTTTTCCATACTCCCATTATATCTTGTGCATAACTCTCACAGCAGTTATTACAGTATATTATACTATGGTGGATGTTTGTCTACTCTGCTCTCTCTAACTATGAATTCCTAGAAAGTAGACTCTACTATTTTAGAAACAGTATTTAATAAATATTTGAAATAATGAAGTGACTGGGCTGATTATTTAACTGAAATGTTTAGGTTTAAAGTTAAGATTTGTAAACAAAAGCATATAGTCTTTGAAACATGTAATGAAAACTCTTTAAAAATATATTAAACATATATACATTTAACCCCTGATTTTTTTAACCAAACTTCTCCAACAAATTTTGATGAGTTAAATATCAGGCACAGTTTTAAGAATTGGTAATACATCAGTCAACAAAAAAGAAAATGACCGGTGCTTTCTGAAACTTATAGTCTAGTGATAAGAGAAAACAAGAATTAAAATAAATATAATAAATATGTAAATTATATAATGAATTAGAAGTTAAGTTCTATGTAAATAAGTAAAAATTAGAGTAGATTGAGGAGAACTAGGAGAGTTGGAAGAATTCAGTTTGCAGTATTAAATGTGTTTCTTAGGCCACACTGGTGAGATGTGAGCAAAGACTTGTAAGAACAGTATTAATTAAATGAATATTTGCAGGAAGAATGGTCCAGAGAAAAAAATAATAAATAGAGCAATGAATGGCCCCAATGTAGAAAAGCAAATAGTTCAATGTGGCGGGAGTGGAATGAGCAAGAAAAAGGAAGAGTATTGGAAAATGTGATAAGAGAGAAAGCAGGCCCAAGTTCATGTCGAGACTTTTAGGCTATTACAGAGATCCTGGCTTTTACTCTAAGTGCAATGGTGTTGTTGCTGACTTTTGACAATGATATGACAGGATCACAAGTACATTTTACAGATCACTCTGCTGTAGTAAGAATGGACTGTAGGGGAGAAGGGTAGAAACAAGGTTGTCTGCTAGAAGGGTCTTACAATGATGATGTGGCAAGGCAGTGATTCAGACCAGGATGGTAGCAGTAGAGGTGAGAGTTGAGAGGTGGTTAGATCCTAGATATCTGAAGGTGCAGCTAATGAGAATTGCAGATGGATTGAACATGAATTTTGGCCTAAATAACTGAAGAATCAAATTGTCATCAACAATGAAGTATAAAAGGCTATTAGTAGAACAGATTTGGGGGGAGAAGATCAGATTTAGACATGTTTTGGATTTGTTTATTAGATATTTACAGATAATAAAAAAATGGCTATGTCAGGTCATCAATTCAGGAGAGATATTTGAACTGGAAATATACAAATATACGTGAAATCACTGAGGAATGGGGCATAGCTGGGAAAGAGAAAGTCAAAGAACGAGTTCTGGGTTATGTTCAAATTAAGAGGCCTCAAAGAAGAGGAAGAACCAGTTAAAGAGACAGAGAAGAAAATAAAACAAGAGCCTGTGACCTGGAAACCGATAAATTGTTTCAAGGAAGAGGAAATAATCGATTCTGTCTATTGCTTGGGAAGTCTAGTAGGACAGAAATCTAGAATTGATCATTTTACTGTCTGTTGCAGAGTTGGGATCAAAGAGGGGAATTTGGTGGCAGCAGCAGTGGTGGTGGTGGTGATCTGGACTACGTGAGTTAAATAAAGAATAAAGAGGAACTGGTCATAGAATAGAGAAGTTTGTTGAGATGTTTTGCCGAAAGGGAACAAAAAATGAAAAAAATAAGTTAGTTTTACATTTTATATATTACATATATAATATTATAATAATCAGCACATTGTTTCCTCTTTGCCGTTGGGAAAGGTCTAGCAAAGAGTGAATAATTGATGCTATAGGAGAAAGTGAAGGGCAATTCCTGGAGCTATGTCCTTGAGTTGGGGGAAAGATGGGAACTTGTGTGAAAGTCTGACTGAGAAAAGAGCTTGGAAACTGCTTGGATGACATCAGGCAGAAAGGCAGGGTATGTGAGTACATGTACTGGTAAATGTGGAGGGTAGATTCTTTGGAGGTTCTTTTCTGATTGCTTCAATTTTTTTCACTGAAGGGAAAAAATGTCATCAGCTGAGAGCGAGGACAGGGGAGAGAGTGTTAAGGTTTGAGGAGTGAGAAGACGTGAAATACTTGTCTAGGAAAATAGAAATGTGAATGTCCTAGAGATGTATTTAATGATTACATGACATCATTAAGGCCCACTGCAAGCTATGAACAGGAATATAAAGTGAGACCAGTCAGCATGAAGGGTGTCGTTTTCTAGCCAGATTCAGCTATATGGATGTGGGAGCAGAGGAGAAGGTTTGGATTTAACCAGAATAAAGAGAGGGCAAAGGAATTAAAGTTATGTGGAAGGAAATGATTATAATGCTTGACTATGGATTTTAAAAAATTTTTATTTTTAATTTAAATTTAAAGAGAGCAGAATTCTTATTTTTGTAAACCAAGATAATATTCCCTGCAAATGAAATTATAATAATAATGTGCTCATTAATATACCTAATAAAAGTCCAATTTGAAAATTTAACTTAAGTTCAAATGTGTCTATAAAGTTTCTTCATCTCCATTTTAGAACTTCAATGAGATATCACCATTGATATTTCAGCAATTGATTATCTTGTATCTGTTCTCTGAATAGCAGCATTATTAACTATTATGACAAGTAAAGTAACAAAGTTTAAAAACAAAATCTGTGACTGTCGTTTGAAGCAACTTCTGGATCACATAATCTTTAAGGAAACAATTGGAATAGGAGAGAATAATGGATAACACACAGAAAAGCTTAAATTTGCTCCTAAATCTCATTTTCAGAATTATTATTAGAATGATACACTTATGTATCCATTACTTAGCTGACCATTAAAATTATGCTGAAAATCTAGAAAAAATAAAAACTGAATATTCAGTGAAGTAGTACATCTTTCACATAAGTATAAAATAGTCTTTCAATGACACCGTCCTAGAAGAGACAACACAAATGAATGTGTATATTCCTTTTGCAAGTTCATGCAGTATGGTCCATATTTGGAAGAAAACATTTAATTGATTGTAACTTTATAAGATGGTTATCTAATTGCTTCTTTTTATATGATTGGCTAGAAACTCTTATAACTTAGCATTCTTATTGGTGCTGAAGAAAGTCTATTTCAAAATAATTATATTAAAACGTCTCTTGACCTGATGTACATGAATATCATAGTGTTTGCAAAACTGTGTGTGTGTGTGTATATACTTATATACACACTAGTGGATAGAGATCCCTATCTTTTATAAGCTTCTCAAAGAGGTCTTTGACCCTCCAAAATAGTAGTGAGAACTGAGAAGTTCATGATGAAGGAGACACATTTATTCACACAGAGTAAAAACTTGTATGTAGTAGTTCTAATTTGCATATAATGAAACTGGGTTACTGAAAGGACAAGTGAATGTACCCAAATCACCCAGAAGGCAATAGTGTCAAACACAAAAGCCACATTTAAAAAATTGTCTCTCCAATGGACTAACTAGGAGCATGCAGTTTTTCAGCTGTGAGCAATTGGCTACTGATAAACTTGTTCATTAACAAATCAAGCAGCTGTTCAGATCTGCAAAAAAGCCCCCATGTTGTCTCTAAATACTCCAGTACAAAATCAGTGTAAACCAATTAAGTTACATGATGGGAAAAGCATCAGATGTATAACTGATGATTCACTTAACCTCAGCTCACTCTTCTTTTAGGTTTCAATAATCATCAACCTCCAGAAAATGATAAGCTTTTACATCAAACTTGAATAAGTATTCCAAAGTGACTTCTACTATTTAAAGAGAAACATACATTTTAGAAATTTTTTTTTTTTGGTGTGGCTATCTTTAATCATTTTGTTACTGGGGAAAAAAAAGAATCTCTGACTAGAAGTAATCTAATGGTCCCAAAGATTGTATTATTTATGTTAGGAAATACTGTTTACACTTAAAAAGTTGTTAAGTATTGATGAAAGTAATGATGGTGATACTATTATTTTTAAATTATATTATCATGATTGAATCAAACTATCAAGATGTACTTAGTTTACATAAGGTATGCCATAAAGAAATCTAAATTAGGATTTAAGGATTGTGGCAAATTTAGCACACAAAATTATACATGTTATTTATTTTTTCATACAAACAAAGCATATGGTCTACTCCAGCCTTTATTGCTATAAGTATTTTAGAAATAATTCAGTCCAGAACTCATTATGCAAGAGTTGAAATTATTTTACTTATAGCTTTTTAGTTCATCTGTATAACCTATTTCCTATTTTCTTTGTTTGGATAGTATCAAAATTGTGGTAAATATTAATCTTAAAATTATAGAATTTTTAACTTCAAAGGACTCTAAAGATCCCTGGGTCCAACTCCTTTATTTTACTTTCTCAATAAAAACTCATTAGGAAAATAATCCTATTTTTCACATTCATTTCTAAAAGGAACACAGATTTCTATGCTCTCACCCAGCCCAGCTCTCTCAATGAAAGGAGTGACCTTGAATTGAACTGTAGAGAGTAAACGGAAGAAAAGTTTACTGAAAAAGTTTAGTAAGGATATAGGAGATTAATGCATATATTTGTGTTGGACACTCTTCCCTATGCTGCATATTCAAAGTGATGGAATCATGTTATTTATTATATTTTTCAGATCATTTGTGATGTTAATTTATGTGAGTTTGATATCACGTTTGTCTTTTAGTTGTGTGTTATTCTGAGAAATCCCTGGGGAAGCAAAGGATTTATATGCTTTGTGTACACTTTCTGCAGACTAAGCGCTCTGGCATAATTATTTCTGGCACTTGCTAACTGATTAAAACATCCAATTTAACTCATGATCAGTAAGATTAAACCTCTTTAATATACCTCAAAAGTAAATTATCATTTACTACTCAAACATCCTTTTCTGCACATGTCCCTAGTAAAGCTGTTCTTTTTTTGTTAATGCACCTTTTAATGAGGATTCCCTTTCATTTCTTCCTTTGGGCAACACTGCCTTATCCCTTATAGGGAGGTAGAAACAAAGATGAGATGGAGGCTGACTAGATAAGTTCATGGATTTTTAATGTCATAACAATTACAAGTCTTTATTTTTGTTGTATTCTGTAAAGATTTGCTGTTCAAGAAAACCTGTCCTTGCTTTGAGTTTATTTGATGTACAGACAATGGAAACAGTTAGAAGGAAATAATATTTGAAAAAAAATCACTTATATGACTTGGGGAAAAACTCATCTTTTATTTATTTTAAATTAGTTACTTTTAAATACTTAAATGTTACATTTCAATCTTACAGTGAAATCCATTTAGCAGACTATCCAAAACACATTTCAATATTAGGATAATTTGAAGGAAATGAAGATCCCCAAGATTAAAAAAGTTTGATATAATCCTAACTTAGAATAATTGCAATTTGCAAGTCTTTAAAGGACCTGCTGAGGACCCTCGCAATGGTTTATCACTGTAATGAGGAAGAAAGGAAAATGTAATAGATAACATGCATTGGTTAAGTTAGGGCTTCGTGGAGCTTTGAAACAGTCACAGGTGTAAGCATCACACACTGAGAGTGGTAGGGGGGAAATCAGATTAGTAAATCCTCCTCTGTGGATGCTGGAGTGTTATTGTGTACAAATGTTGTGGTTACTGCCTTTTATGCATAGGATTAACATCAAATGAAACAAGAATTATGGAGTAGGGTTTTAGATAGAAAATAGGTCAAGTCAAAGCAATAAATATTCTGTGAGAATTTTGATCCAGATTTACAAATACTTCACCAGATTGCTAATAAGCCTGTAGCTCTGCATGTAAATATTTGAACAGTATGAAAAATGCATCTGAGTTAAACAATACTAATATGCCCCAAATAGGTTGAACTACTGAAATGTTGTCATAAACCAGGCAGAAGGGACACTTTTATGGAGTATGTGGTCGATATACAAAAAGCACTGCCAAAGGTCGTCTCCTAAATTGTCAGGAAATCAAAATCTCAAAATGGGGTAAATATCAGTTACACAAATTCTAAGAGCAAGAAGTAAGCTTACAAAAACTTTGTATAGATTTCTCATTCTTGAATCTATACATGTTGGAGTCTGGGAAATAACAAAGAAAAAATTGGCCACTCCTAAAAAGAAATTCTTAAAATTACCATATTTATTGGGTAGTCTCCACTCCAAGATATAATCTGGACATGAGAATATCTTGAGAAACCACTAATAAATGTGATTTTTTTTTTTTTTATTAGCTGTGTTTGTGCCAGCACTCTGGACCTTAGGGACTGCACATATGTATAAGCTTAGTTGTCAAATATTCTCTCCATTTCCCCATTTCACATAAAAATGGAGAAAAATTTACTGTTGAGCCACAACATTTGAATCCCTAGGTTAGTGTATTAGTTTCAACAGTTATTAAAGGTTGTGTAAGACCTATCACATTTCCATTGTACCTTTGGAACTAATTTATGGTCTCGATCTTTTTTTTCCCTTAATGTTTTGGTCAAATATGAGACTATAAAGGCTTCAAGAAAAGTAAAAACAATAATAAATGTCCTATTTTTTCCTCTAGTTCTAGCAGTGATTATACCAAATTCCTAATGTATTTACTTCATGTTAATTGATGAAATAGTAATGGGCATCCTTTTTAATAAGAAGCAAGTTCAATTATTGATCACACCATCTGTTAAAAGGCAATATTCTATCACTTTCCAAGTGTGTGATTTATTTTTAACTAAGAATGAAAACTTAACTTCGAACGTGGGAGAGGGTAAGCTTGTCGTACTTAAATTTTCATAAATTGGCAACTTTTGGCACAGGTGCCAAAGAGAAAACAAGAATAAATGTCTCAAGCCTTGGTTGTTAGGGTCTGATCATAAGCATTGTGGTGTAGAATTCATGGATTATTCATGTGTAATTACAGATAGCTATTGTGCTCCTTTAAATCATCCCTATGGCCCATTATGGCCCATAACAACTGAAATAGCAATTGTCATAGTAAGGTTTGGGCTCTGTCACAGAGTGTGGACTCTAATCAATAATGATGAATGGTAAAATTTTACATCAAGCAGTCCAAAGTCTGGTTGGCCCCCTCTATAAATCTGTACAAACACCAAACAGAGCAGCTGCAGGTTCTGGAAATTTAAAAGCCAACACTCGCCTTACCCCCTATGTGCATTTACCTCTGTAAAAGTAGAAAAAAAAGATGAGGGAGGGAGAAAAGGAAATGCTTAATATATCAATCCAATAATTCACGTGCTGTTAGAAGAATTTTCCCCTTATTTAAAAGGGAGTGAACCCTAGGTTGTTTTCAAGGTCAATTTCAGGTGAAAGGGGGGTCATCTAGAGGTCACTTCAGCTCCCATGCAGGTCAATACCGCCTCTTCACTTCCATAGTAGACAAGCCGCTCACACCCAATCAATCCACTGAAGCTGCTGCTGCACCCAGCGTAATGAACAGTGAATAAATGTAGCCTATCATCACAAAACATGCTTTTTAAGTACCTTTCCTTTTCATGTAAAACCTCTCGCTGTCAAATTCTACATTCACTCATCCAGCAGTGAGTAGCAAAAGTGAGAAATCAGACTCTCATTGGGGTTGGTAAAAGGTCACAGCTGACAGACACGGAGGTTAAACTGCCGAGTTAAAATACTGTTCATTACCCACTGCAGCTTTTTGCTAACTACACTTCTTTGTGTTATAGTCAAGCAGTACATCAATATGCTCCTCCTCCTAATTTATTGTTGAATTGTATGAGGTGGGGGCTAAAGAGAAATTGATGTCTTATATGTGGCACATATAGAACATATATAAATATACATATTGCTTTTGCTTTTGAATACTTCAAATTTCTTATTTATTTTCATAGCTAGAACCCTATCCAGCGTTGTGTCTACTTGAGATACACCCTAATTATTAGGGGAAACATAAGTCCTAAAATCAGAAGAGGCTAGGTAATCTGAATTTCAAAAGCCCAGAGCCAATTGTTTAGAAACTTTTTTTAAAGATTTTTTTTCTTATAATAATTGTGTATAAGACATTTCGATTTTTTTAATTAAAAAACTTTGCTTAAATATATGAAAACCTACAACTTACACCAAGACATACAAAAGTGTGTTAAATGTACACAATGTTTTAAAATTCAATTTATTAAAAATTGTAAGCTAGTCTTACACTGACAAGATTAACACCTATCAAACACATTGTCAGGCCAGAATCTGTTATTTTTTTCAGAGAACTGTATGATACCTGGATTTTTTTCATTAATTCTGATGTAGTTAAAGAGCCTTTAATAGTGGTGAATAATCACTGGAGTTTGAGTGGAAACAGTACTTTTTCTGAATTCAGTAGATAAATGAAATGGTTTTGGTGTGAAATCTGAATGGATTAGAACAATTTTCCAAAAATAAAATTTCATTCTTTGATTAATTAATACGTAGGTGGAATTCCCTTTATTAAAATGCAGAGGCTTTGTATTTAAAAGTAACAATATGAAAACAAGTCATAGAATGTTCCAGTACAAAATCACAAATCATGAATAAAATAAAGTTGTATTTACATGCTCTCTACAACAAAAATTTAACTCAACAAAATTACCATTATCTATTTACATCTTTAAAAAATGCATTCTGAGATTCATTCTAGAAAAATATATCTTTTTTCCCCTTCTCGTATGCCTTCTCTCTCTGTGGGACTGAAAATAAAATGTTATGACTTAAATCACAAGAGGCTAACATCATTTTTAGCAACAAGGGCTGCATAATTTCAAGACTATGAGTGAGTGGCTGACTTTAACTAAAATGTTTCAGTTCTCTGCGTATATAGGTACATAAATAATTCAGAATTAATCCCTGCAGAGGGGACAATGGGAATCGTAAATTATCCATGTGCCGTCCTCAACATTAGAGGCAATGAACCTATAGTAACAAACTATGAGTGTTACTCATTACATACATTTCACAGACACCTTAACCTTTTGAATATTAATTTCCCTCTGCTTGTAGCTAGGCAGTATCTTTTTTTATTTTTTTATTTTCCTTCCCATTCCTCTTGGCTTCATTTCCTTCTCTCTCTTTCTTCCGTTAAATCTCCTAAACCATAGTTAAGCTGCAGCTACTGAATGGATGCATTGGAATACACTGATTTGTCACAGATAGGGTTTTTGGGTTTTTTTTAGCTATATTTTTTTTTTGTAAGAATCCCTTAATATTACACGTAGCCCCTCTGTAGAATGTAAAGCGAAGTGTGTAAGTCAGACTGTCTTTATGAAATAAATGGGGTTTGCAAATCTGGGCCAATCTGACTCCACATTTGACAATATCCTTTGAATTTCAAAACGCGTATCGTAATTTTTTTAAACTAGGAAGATAAAGCAAGATTGTCATAATTTTCATCTGAACATGAAAATAAAGTTAAGAAAGAGGTATGATCGCTCCCAATTATGAAATTTATTACGTCTTAAACTGTGAGTTTATTAAAAAAAAGACAATGAGATATAACAATGGCTATTCTCTTTTTGTTTCTGAATTACATTCCCAATTAAAAATACTCTGATAAGCTTTATAACTCCTATTTTGAATAATATAGAGAGTAAAGAAAGACTTCTTTCTAGTCTAATTCATTATGCCCATTCTTGTCTGTTGGATGAGATAAATTGAAATATTCATCATGAAAAACAAAATTCATAATAAATACAATTTTAAAATAAATACACATATTTGTATACAGAGATATACATAAATATGTAGACACACATGCCTTGTATGTATTATACATATATATGAATTTATATGAACAGAATTATAAATTCCAA
This sequence comes from Pteropus medius, assembly GCF_902729225.1. Taxonomy (NCBI): domain Eukaryota; kingdom Metazoa; phylum Chordata; class Mammalia; order Chiroptera; family Pteropodidae; genus Pteropus; species Pteropus medius. The sequence continues at coordinate 11,392,540 of NW_024346062.1, read as the reverse complement.
CATTCAACTGACCTACACATAATATGAAGGGGCGTCAACAGACATAGCTGGAGTAAAATTCAACAAAATTGTTTCAGCACCAAGTTTTCAGATATTTCAGCATGCCTTTCCTGGCATCGTTGCATGGCTTGTTCCCCAATCTCTTCCAGCTCTTTAATTACCTTTCTGTACCTTCCATCAGTGCCTAATTTAAAATTATAGACCCACCAATATCCAAGATCTCTCTTAGTTTTCTTTCCTTGCTCTATTAGTCTCTGAAGCTCTTTTAGCTTTGACATAATATATAGTGTGCTTTTTAAAAGTAATTAATTACCCGGACTGAAGTTCTTTGAGGATAGGGAGTTTTGTTGACTTTGTTCGCTGCTACATCCTGAATGCCTGAGAAATAGTAAAAGCTCAAAAAATATGTTGAAGAAATGAAACATGGTAGTAAATTTGAAATATCAAGGACTATTTGAAAATCATTCTAGTCCCAGCAAGGCTGGCTAATGGGACTAATTATGACATTAATCTAAGGCAATACTTCCTTCTCTTAAGTGGCGTCCCCTGCCCTATATGTTACCTTTGGGCATCCATTGCCTTCAGGGTCTCCCTGCAACCATTTTTACTAAAATTAAAACTTGCCCTCAGTAAATGTCTGATATTAATCATTTACAAATTACATTGTACTTGCATAAAATGCATTTTAAGCCTTATATTATACGATTAAAAGAATTTGTTTTCTATTAAAGAAATTTCAAGTATAAAGAAATTAGATATTTTACTTTGGTTTTGTGGACTCTAATTTTTTGATCTTCAATTCATGTTTTGTAAATTTCCATTCCTCTCACCTGTATATAAAAACACCTATGGTTTATTTTGTCTATGGTTTATTTAAATGGACTGAAAATAGCCTTAATACCAGCTGATTTGTGGCCACCAAGCACATGTGAGCATACTTCCCCCTCCTGCCCACACACACTTTTTCACAGAAGGCAAATAACTAAATCTTAGTGTTTTGAATATGACAACAAATTATATTTTCTTATTAAAAAAAGACAGTTCTTCCTAAAGTCCAAAAAATTCTTTGAAATTACTGAAGACCTGGGTTAGCTTTTACTTAGGAAATTTGTGGTGGTAAAAGAAAGAAAAAAGAAGAAACTTTACCTTAAAAACTTTACACAAATGGCCCCAAAAAAGAGTTGTATGTTTTGTAGAACCGAGCTGTACATTTTATCTCATCATTTTGGCATCAACGATATTGATGTAAAATTATGATTATACAATCACGATTCATAAAAATAAATTATGCAACTTTATGACACAATTTTTTTGAACAAACCATTGTTGAAACTACAGTGTCAAATAAAACTGTTATTCCCCATATTTTTGTGGGATTCTAAAAGCAAAGGCCCAATATGTAAAGAAATGTCAGCCGTTCTATACCAAGTTGTATGTTATTTGAGTATATCTTTTGGGCCATACACTTTTTTTTAACCCAATTCTTTTTCTATCCAGTTAGCAGAAGTTATCATCATTTAGTGAAGAACGACAGTTGTAGCAGGAATGACTCTCAATACTCAATCACAGTTGTGTAAGAAACATAAAGTTTTAATTTTCTATAACTGAACTTAGGTTTTGTTTCAAGTCTTCATTTGGAAGATATTATCAGCCTTTCAGGTTGCCTTTTACCCATTCCTGTGGGTAGAAATCTACATTTCTGGGCATTATGTAGTGGGAGGTCTTTGTGATAGAGATCAGGCATCTTGCTTACCACCATTGCCATCACCTAACCTGGCACCTGCCATGGCATCTATTTACTTAAAGAGTTTGGTTTTTGGACCAAGCATATCCCTCCTGTATCACTCCCTTCTGAACCTGCATGACCTCTCTTTCTCTCCTAGCTGCTTTAATGACCTCTTTGAGGCATAAGACATTGCATTTTTATTTATTTATTTCCTTTCTCTAGGGCCATAGAAAACTTTCAGCTGTTCCTTTGATTTACTGGATCATGGGTTGTATCAGGACCATATGATTAGACACCTCATTGAGCCATCTTTACTCTCCCTTTCCTGAACCATCCATGCTGGTTGAGAGCATAACACTAGGGTAGTATAGCTTTTATGACCACTATATTAAATGTGAGCAGTGAGCATCAATCCTCTTTGTCCTTTGATTGTCCCTAATTCATTTGAACATAGTTCTTCCCCTGCTTTCGTCTTCTCTCATTACTCCCTAAAGAGAAGGACATTTAGTCTTAATTGTAAAACACACTTTTAGGATAGAATTACTTTGGGTACATGTAATAATCCCTCATTATGCCATTAGAATTTTTTAAAAAGACTGTTATAGAATGCATGTTTCTATATCCAATTAGCTATTAAATTAAGATGAGTTATCACTGTGTTTGTCATTCCACAATGAGATATAAGACGTGTGGGATAGTTACTTCACTTTGGAGTAGAGGATAATAGAGTACATTCTCTTTCTGTAGAAAATAATGAGAGCAGGGGAAAAAGCAGAGATCTCTGTGACTTATCTCAGCATACCCTTGAAGAGTACAGAGTAGTGGGAAATGATTTCAAAATGAGGAAACCAACTCAGAAGAGTTTCAAGTTATAAATTTCTGAGGAGCCAGGTATCCCTTAGTCCAAAGAAAATTATGTTCCTTAATTTTAAGTTTTCTTAAAGGGATCATTTTTAATGATAGCCAGACTTTGATTTAGCAGGCAGAGATCTTCTTGTTAAACATGAGTGTTTACTTTCTCATATAATTATCCTTATTCCACGGGCTGGGGGAAAAGATTAGTGAACATATGTCTTGATTATTCATTTTAATAATTTTTCCTCCTACCCCCCCCCAAATATGTGGTTATAGGTGTTGAGTGTTCATTTTTAATATCTTCTTTTAAAAGTTAGTTAATTAAGAGCAAAAAGAGAAAATAGTTACAGGCAAACATGCTATTTAGTGACATTCCATAAGCAAATGATTCATTAATGTGATGAAAACATCCTTACGATCCTTGTAAGAGGACCTGAAAGTGTGAACAAAGGCAATGTCTTTTTCAAAATTAAAGTTGTGATGTATAGTATTATCAAATTATTAAATGTTGTATTCCCATTTAGATCGACTCTATTTCTATAACTAGAACAACCAGCTTAATTTGGAATGCGTAAGGGAGACCTTGTTGCCAAAGAACTCTTTCCGTGTGTAGTGTGAAATCAATACACCAATGATCTAGACATATTCAGTACTTTGCACACAGTGTGTGCTAAAAAATGCTTGCTGAATCACTTTAGAAAACCATCTCTTCCCATACCTATAACTGCTCATAAATTATTTCTTCTTGAAGGATTTTAGGTAAGTTCTAAGGAAATACCATGCTTAGCAATATAGTCTATTAGCTTAAAACATGATGATGTAACAACATAATAAGTAAAATAATATAATAATCTCCAAGTACCTGGCAGAGAGTTAAGATAACCAGCTATACATTTTTTTTTCTGAAAATTATATGAATAGATACAGGAACATGTGAACTAAGACCATAAAGCTACTAAGCATCTGAAGATGGAAGTGGTACCACAGAGATAAAAAATGTTTTTTTAAAAATGCAGAGACTGATGACATCAAATGTAACGTTCACTTATTTCTTAATTTTGGTATGCATTATTGTTGTTCCCACTTAGAGGCTAGACAATGAGTACCATCACCTATTTAAAACTTAACTATTCATCCTGTAAAAATAAATATCTGAATTATGCTATTGCAGGGAAATGGATATCAATCAACATAACGTTAACTTAAACAGCAAAATAATTATGTAGACATTGATTATAACCATGAAAAATATAGAAATTGATAAAAGTACCATTTTCTATGCTTATATAATTGTTAAAATAAAATTCTACTCAAAAATACAAATTTTTTAGCAATGCAGATGCAAAGCTAATCTAGTAATGTTTTCTACAATGTATTAATGCATTCTTAATATGTTAGAAGTAATAAATTACATGAAATACTAGAATAATATGTTTTGTGATAACATTATATGAAAACTTCTTAGTGAAATTTTAAAAATATGCATTCTTTTAAAAATCAACCTTTTTAAAAAAGAACAAACTAACTTTTGTAATTTTATAGTTGTGACAGGCAACCACTAGGATATTTCTAGAAATGGTATCACACTTAACACCAAATTTTGCCTTGTCCTACTTTTACCCTTTAATCTCATGATCTACCATGATCAAACAGTGTGCCCAAGGCTATTGCTTCTCTGAGATGGTATTTCTGGGAATGACCTTATAATACTATCAGACATATTATTGCTGTCAACACTTGGTAATAATGGCTGAGGACTTTATTGTAGGGACTAGGCAAAACTAATGGAAAATGTTAAAAATTAGAGGCCCCAGAAGTTTAACTCTTCTATTCCTTATGTACATGTATGTTCACATACACACAAACACATAAAAATTTAGTCACATATATGACTCCAAAAAAATAAACTTCCAGAAGTCAAATACAATATTATATATATGGGAGTAGAATTTATTGAATGATTCCTATGTAAAAAGTCTCATATGAATTATATGTGTCTACATGTGTGTAGAGAACTTTGAAGGTTCTCTACAAATTTAACACCAATAATAATCTGCTAATATTGGTGTTACAGAACATCCACATTATAAGTTTTTTTCTAGTGCTTGATTTTTGAAGGGCTCAACAGGTCCATTTGAATTCTCCTTTCTTAAAGTTCATGGACCGGCTGAATGATTGAACAATATTTTCAAAGTTGATGAGTCAACTACAGAGAATCTGGTGAAGCAAAGTTCATCTACTCAACATTTTCCATAACCAAACTTGAGTCAAAAAATTGAAAAAGTAGCAAATGCAATAGCTATTGGGGATATTTCTTCAGGTTGTCATTCGCTAGATAGAAGAAATCAATGTCAATTTATTGAGCTAACAAAAAACCCAAGATGAGTTGAAATTTCAAGAAAAATTTTGGATTACAACAAATCCTTTAGACTTAAATTAGTTAACATTGCTTCTATTTCCTTAATGGAATTAATTAGACTACAAGTTCCTTCGTAGCAGGAATTTTATCTTCATAGTAGTTACTCCTGGCATCCAGGTCACAGTAGCCATTCAATTTATGTCAGCTGAATTCATGAATAATTGAATGAATAAATGAAAAAGATCTATTGAAATATTTGTTCAGTTCATCATCAAGTTATAAGTACTTTAAGGTTTTGCATAAAAAGACATATCCCCCTACACAACATAATAAAATAGATAAAGATATAATAAATGCAATATTTGTAAATGGTACTTATTCAAAATAAATCTTTGCCTCAGAGGCAAATATGAATCAATTAGTTTTATCTTTTCACAGTGTCGTAATTTACACATCGACTCTCAAATGTTTTATTTGGGGGACAATTTTATTTTTCTTATTCTTGCTCTAGATGTATATTAAAATTAAATACAGAGTACATTTTTATTCAAAGAAACGCTAAGTAAATAGAAAACTATTGTGTGGATTTTCTGGTGAACAAGAATAAAAAAATCTATATTTGAATATTTGGAGTTATGTTAAATGAGCACAAGATAATTGTGTGCTTAAAAAAAGTAAATCAAGTAAGCCCACTTGACTGGGATTTACAGATTACATGGTTTTCCTTCTTAGACAAAAAAAATACCCTCAGAAACCACAGTCCAGTTATTCAATTTCACTTACTAATTAAGGAAACTAATAATTTCCTCAAGTAGTAGATAATGCATCTCTGAAGGGTGACACAAAATCTGTCACCACCTATGGCTTGTTTTAGTTAATGTAAATGTTTTTGGAAAAAATAAAAGTTTTAGAAATTTCTGCATTTGGCATGGTAGAGATATACATCATTCCTGATATGTGAGTTTTGGTTTCATATCCTTTAGATAATGGTGTAGGGTATGCTTTTTCTCCCCTGGGACAGTGAAAAACACAGAATGATGGCAATTGGAATGTAACTATAGACATGTTTTCTCATAATAAAAACTGTTATCTAAGCTATCAGTGAAATTACAATTAAATTGAGCCAATAGCTCATATTTTTAGAACTATCATTTGAAAAATTATATCTATATTTTTCTTATATGGCACATAAGAGATATTGAAAAATACCAAAATAAACTCTTTTCATACCTTCTCAAATGTCTTCTGGAGGAGCCGAAGATTTAGAGCAAAAGTAAGCTCTTCAAAAGATGTGTTTTAAATAGTTTTAAAGATTATAGAGAGGATTAATGAGATGGTATGTATGGAATGCTTTCCATGTATTCATGTCATCCTGTACTAAATATAGTTGTTATTAAAATTTCAAGCAAGTTTCATAGCTACCATCTCTTATAATATATGAAGTTCATGGGTGTAGAGTTATTGCATAAGAGACAAAGATTTTAGGACATGTTTCCACTTTAACTTAAATATTTACAGATCAAAGCTAGCCCTTATATTTATTTATGGAGTAACTGTTCTTGTCATTTTGGATTCTTTTTCTAGTAGACCTCAATGAATTGTTTTAAGAACTTCATGAGAAGTTAAGAGCTTAATAAGTTGGCTCTGTAAAATATATTGGTGTACTTTAAAGACAATAATCACAAATAATGAAAATCATACTTTTTATTTAACTATGTAGACAACTTAAGGAGTATGAATTTAAAAGAAATTAGTCATAGCTAATTCCTGTTTATTATTTTTGGTGGATAATATTGGAAACAATTTGAAACAACTAAACTCCAGAATTTTTTTTTTTATCACCTTCCAAATGTTAGTAAAAAAAAACCATTTTGTGAATCAAGGAGGGCAATATTTTGAGAATCATGTTTAAATTAAACAGCAGGTCATTTTAAAGATCAAAATGTGAAGTAGTGCTAACAATATTTAAGTATTTAGAACTCAGAAACAAGTCCCGATTGGAGGGGTGTCATACTAGGAAATTCAACTGATTAAGATCATATTATTAACATCAGTTAGATCATAAAATAAATGGATACACATGAGTACATCTCAGTCTTTTGTTATTTTTGTGCCCTGCCTTCATTTTATTCATAACACTTACTACTACTTAACATAGTCAATCTTCTCCCATTAGATTGTGTACGCCATGGGAATAAAAACTTCATCTGTTCTGTTCATTTCTGGATCCTCAGAACCTAGTAAGTAACAGACTCTGAATAAATATTTGTAGAATGAAAAATTTGACATCAAAATTCATATAGTTAATTTATAAAAACATCTATGGTCTTAGAGATAGTAGAAAAGATATTGACATATATCACTCTCAATGTTTTCCATAGGATTTCTCTCGTAATTCTTCTTTTTAGTTTATATTTATTAATATATATGGATAATTTCCTAGATTTCTCATCTCTAGGGTATGTGGCTCCTGGGTGTAGTAATTCTGTAAAGACCAGCAAAATAACTTTCTTTTCAAAATAGAGCCAAGGATTACATTTAATCTAGGGCAGTCCAAGTGAGAATAAAATACTTGTTTAGATTTGAAAAAGAAGAATGCCTAAAGATACGGGAAGATTTTGGATACTAGATAATAAAACTGATTGTGACTTAAATACTTGTAATATAAAAATTACAAAAAACTTTAGTTCACTAAATATATCATTGATAGTCAATACTCCATTTTAAATAACCACAGACTATAATCTAATAAATGTCTTTCCAATGGATGAATTTCTTATACTTTTTGGTATGATTGTGTGTTCTTTGCCAGTGTTAGAATGTCAGATAATCAGATAATCTTGTTTGAACTTTAGCAATAAGGAATGAAAATCTGTAAATTCAACTTTGGGTAGGAGTAAAATCACATATTTTTCTCTCACTTTACTTAATAATTAAAAGAAAACAAAATTATGTTACCTCAGTAAAATGTAAGTTCCTCATGAATTCCTCTAGAATTGATTTAAAAAAATAAATACCTAATAGTAAAAGTGTAGTATTGATTTTACTGTATGAGAGTTTTTAGCTTTTAAAAATTGTGCCCCAGTTAAAGAAATTTGAAAGTATCCACAAAATGCTAACATTGTCTCAAAATATAAGGCTTTAATTAGGGTTTTATGAAAGAAGACATTATACTATTTTTTTCAATAAATTTAATTCTTTATATCGTTAATCAGTTAATTTGATATCATGAAGATATATCCAAAATGACATGCTAAAGATTATGATAATACTGGAAGTAGACTCAGAATTTTGTGTTTTATAATGAAATTAAGCATAAGAAAAATTAAAGTGGTAATTATTAGCTTTTCCTTTCAATTGTCTGAGTGTCTAGACTAAAAATAATATTTTTACCTTAGTCTTTTTTGACAAATAACTCAATTCTTTTATTGATTTTGAACATAATTCTCATATAAACAAATTTGTAAAATGTTCTGTAGTCATAATTCAATTGTAATTCAGCCTACAAAACTAGAAAAAGATGCCATTTTATAATAAACATCATTGAGAGGCATTCATTTGATCCACAATTTTTGAATCCCATATGTGGTTAACATTACTGGTCTAGAATCATGTTTTCTTGTACTGCGTAAGTATACCGGAGGTTTATGGAACTCAAGCATCCATCCCTTTTGTCAACATATACTTTCTAACTTAAAATATCTGTATGATTTCTTTAATCCACTGATTATTATTTTTATTATTTGTTTAGACACTCTTTATGCAAGATTGAAATTTATGCTTCATACCTAGCTACTTGGGCATTCATTTCAACCTTCAGAACTGTTAGCAGAAATATATAAATCTTTGACAACATTAAAAACAACAAAGCGATGGGGGCATTCTGTGCTAATTTTCAGTATTTGACACGAATTTAACTGGCAGCTACTTTAATTAAAAAAGAAAAAAGCTAGGGTAGAAAGTTATTCACCAGGAGGTAAGTGAAGACTACCAGGAATCAGCTAATAACTTGTTCTTACATTAGACTGAACCTAGGTCAGAAAGGTAAGCATCTAGCTATTATACCGCCAACTTTATATCATTCAAGTCAAGCTTGAAAAAGCAGGTTTCAGATGTTGACTTTTGCTTTCTCCAGATATATGTGATCTTTGGAGGAGAAAAGGACAGCTTTAGGCCCTTGGTGCTGGCATTTTCATGTCTTTCTCAGTACCGCAATCATGCTGTGTCCTTTGGAGATGTTCTTTTACTGGACTGTTCCCCAATGAAACTAGGTCTTGAAGTGTCAATGATATCAAGAGAGATCATAGGGTACCCCTCTAAATCTGCCTCTGGTTGATGTCAGTCCTGCTAGCCCTGTGGATTCTGGTCATAGCTGCCAACTTTCTCTTTGAAACTTCTTCCTTTTCATTATGTTTAGGTGCCTCTCAAGTCACTGAGCTTTGGTCCAGACTCAAAATCAAATTTCTTTTTTCTCGTCTCTCCCTGACTGATCTCAGAGATATTACAAAGCACATTAAATCTCCAAAGAGAGACAGCACTTAAAAGTGCTATTTCACTTTTGTGTTAACTCACAAAAGTCAGTATCTCTGACTGATCACATATGAAAGAACCCTTAAAAAGAACAGTATCACATTTAAAAAAATTAAAGCATTTCGAGCTGCTCTTTGGGGTTTATCTTCTTTTAGACACTTCAACCTGATATAATGGTGGGGGTAGGTGGGTGGAAACTTGATCTAAAAAATAATGATTAGCAAATTTAAGAAATTCTTTAAGTTTGGCTGGATACTCTGCTTTCAGAACTACTGTCAGCATGTATATTTCACCTATCATTTGACTAGTTCCAATTACTCTATGAGTTTCTGTTTTCGAAAAACTAGATTTTTTTCCCCTTGGATAAAAGTCATAATATTAATACAGGAGGTAGACACAAAATTCTGTGTTTTCATAAACAGAAAATTGAGAAATATTATTTTATGCCCTCTATAAAAATGTTAGGAGAACTAAAAGTTAAATGGTGGTGGAACTTTATCAAAGAAGGGAAAGTTAATCAGGTTGGCTAGTCCATGAAATGATCTCACAGCTGTGATTATGATTTATTTTGCTCTCAGAGAAAAGGATGTTGACTTTAGCATATTTACCAAGATGCTTGAACATCTTGTCAAATAGATAGAATAAAGCCCAAATAAATTAAGCTAGCCCAACCTTCCCCAAATAGTATTTGTTTCTAATATTTACACCATAAGGGTGGATTCTGTCTATCTTTAACCAGCTCTTATAGCACAGAATGGACTACCAAGCAAAGGTGTGTGTTTAATAACCATTCTTATTACATTGAGGGAAAACTAAGTAATTCTCAGTCTCACATACCATTAAGAATCATCTACTTACATGTAAAATCTAAAACAAAAATTTTAAATTAAAAAGCCATACTCATAGAAAAAGAAATTTATGGTCACCAGAGGCTGGAAGAGGATGGGTGGGGTTGGGAGAAGAGGGAATTGGAGGAAGGTGGTCAAAATGTATAAAGTTCTAGTTATAAGATAAATAAGCACTAATGATGTAATATACAACATGATGACTGTAGTTAAACTATTGCTCTATAATATATATAAAACTTGTTAAGAGAGTAAATTCTAAGAGTTCTCATTACAAGGAGAAACACTTTTTCTCTTTTTTCCATATTTTAAAAATTGTTTCTATATGAGGTGAGAGATGTGAACTAAACTTATCGTGGTAATCATTTCATAATATATATGTCAAACCTTTTTATATGTAAGTCACACCTGAAACTCTATACAGTGATGTATGTCAATTATATCTCAATACAACTGGAAAAATAATTTTGCTGAACTGAGTTGGGTGGGAGTATCCTTTATGTTACTTGTTCTGCAACTTGATTCCCATAGTCTGAAGGAACTATGGCAGACACTGGGACCAACTCTCCAAATCAAATGTTAGATAAATTCCCGATCCATTCAGCTAATAATATTTGAAGTTTTTTGAAGAGTACAACTATCCCAGACTTTCCTGTGCTTATTTTTTATATCAGAAACTCATCAGATATTATATCTGTCCTAAATTCAGCAGATTCCTCGTACTAAGGACAATCATATCAAAATGCTTGGGATGTGAGAAAATATTTGTTTTTTTTAAATGAATAATAGAAAATCAAATGTTTGATTCATGTTATCATGTGGCATCTATAAACATATTTATGAAACCATATATCTAGTGTCTAGAATTGTGCCTGTCACATTATAGGTACTCAATAAATAATTTGTTGAACACTTGAATAAAAAAAGAAGAATCATCAATGTTTGGAAAGTCACATATAGATTTGATTTCCGTAAAATATTTTTTATGATTTAAATCTCCCACACTAGACATGAGAACTTTAGAAACATTTATTTGATTTTAATTTTTCAGAATGCTCTGTGCGGGTGTGGTGTTGTGTGTGTGTGTGTGTGAGAGAGAGGGAGAGAGAAAGAGAGAGAGAGATGTTTATTTTTTCATTTTCTGGTCTTTGAGAAGGTGAACATACTAGGAAGAGAGAATGTAGAAACCAAATTTTGGAGTAACTGGTACACTTAATGTGAAAAATGACTACTAAAGAATTGGTGCCTCTCAACTAAGTTTCTATTAAAGATTAAAGATTTAATTGAGGTTTCATCATCTTACACATATGAAAGGCAACCAATGACTGCAAAATATTCTTTCTTCAATAGTTTTTATTACTAGTGTCAAATTGATATTTCTTTTTCTCTCTCTCTTGGGTGTTAAGCAACTGCTAAAATCTTTTATATTTTAAAACTTGAAGCAAAATGCATATAAGTATTTTTATCCCACAGAATAACTTTTAAACTTTTTATATTATTGGACAGAATAGATATCATATGTGAGTCTAAGAACACTCTTGTAGCTTAGTAAGTTTTTATACATTTATATAGTGTGAGGGTTTAGTTCATAATTCAATTTGCTCCGAGTCAGCATAGTTGACATTTTGATTTTGATTTTGACATATTGAAATGTTGTTCCAAATTCCACTTTCTAGCTGGCTCATTTGCATTAACTTTTTTAGATGCACAAGAGTGCACCTCATTGACAAGCTTTCCAAATTTTTAGATAAGGTAAATTCAAGATCAAACAAATCTATGGTCTTTTTTTTGTTTTTTAATTCTATTTGACAGAGAGCATAATAGAACACAAATATTAGTGTATCACATAGATCAATTATAATATCAGTACACACTAAATAAATAGTTAACATCATTGTATGAATAATATATATGACTTATAAATGCAAAAAATGTTTACCTAGTATGCTACTTAAAACTTATGAAGCTTACTTGTATGATAACCATGTCAGAAAAAGAAATAAATAGATCTAAAGTTATATAATTCAAAACTGGCAGACGTATGCTGTCTTTAATTTGAAAGATTTATCAAATAAAATGTATTCCTACAGGATTGTCCTCTTGGTTATTCTAAAAGGAAATCTATCTTACACACTAAGACAATTCTTCTTGAATTAACTATTTTATATAAAATATATATTTTTATTTTTGAAAAATTAAGTTACTTTTTTTAGATATACTGAGTGAACTAATATAAGCTTATGTTTCTAGCAAATCGCTATTCTCTCCCAAATTAACATGGTAATAGCTAATATTTTTTGAACAATTGTTTTATGTCCGATGCTGTTTTATGCACAAACAAGTATAAACTTATTTAATACTCTCAATAGTTCTGTGTGGTAAATACCATTATGAGATCGATAAGGAAACTGGAATATGGAGTAGTAAGAAAATTTCTCAAGGTTACACAGCTCATATTGGTTAGATTCAGAAACTTTGTCCTTAACCAGTGATTTATATTATCTGTAAAATATTTGTGGGATTTCTTCTGTGTCTTGGATGTCTGTCTCCTCTAGTTTGTGTTGCTTCTCCAGAGAGCAAATATTGAGATGAAAGTGAAAAATTCAGTTTATCATTTGAGAGTTCTGAAATTTTTTTCTAAACAAATACCAGCAAATGACAAACTAATTTCATAATTTGTTTCTGTTGTTTATTTTATTTCATCAAGATTTTTGGTTCTATGTTGACATAACTTTACTTAAGTAAAGGCAAGCATATCCTAGAGAGAAAAGAAAGATTGGTTGTACACACATCATGACTATGTGTATTTGTTTCATAGGAAAATAGGTTTTGTTTTTTCTTTTTTCTCTTAAATCTTTTCTTAATATATCCTTTAAAAATAGATTTGAAGATATTTTTAGTTGGGAAGCTATGTTAAAATATGTGAAATATTGGGGTGATCAACTTAAATTATTACTTACACTCTTCATATTCATTGTCATACATATGCCTTATAAGATAAAGAGGGAAAAAACATTGTTTCATTATTTCAATTTAGAAATCTATAAAGAAAAGCGTTAGCCTGAGAAGAGCTAAATATGAACATCAGCTCTAGAGGGGAAAAGTGCTGAAATGTACAAAAGTTTTTATCAGGTAGCACATTAAGTTTTATGCAATAAACTAATTAACAACAACAACAACAACAAAAAATAAGCAATTTACACAGATGCCCGTCAAACACTACACGGGAAGCACAGATGGGACACTATCAAGTAGCATAATGCTCTAGTACTCATTTATAAAATCTGCATAATTCTTCCAAACATCTGAAGCCCTGTAAAGAAACACATGCTAAAATTAAAAAAAAAAAAAAAAATATATATATATATATATATATATATATATATATATATATATATATATATATATAAATTCAAACACTCTTTTACAGGCTGCAATGTATTTGAGTGGGTGAAATGCTATTTGTGGGTAGTATTTGCCTTATATTTAGTAAAGTCTGGAAATGAAAACAAATGTACACATACAGGGAATTCCCTTGAACAAGCGTTATATCTGCCCAATATTTTAATGCACACTATCTTTTCAGTGTATTGCTCTTTCCAGTTGGATCAACAGGATATCTTGAGTAGTTGACCCATTCCCTTGTTTAAAGAGAGGTGTAAAATTCAGGAAACTTTACACTGTAGGAAAGATTTATTTTCCTCTTTTAAATTATTTTGTTTTTCAGGCTTCAAAAACTCATTTTATTTAATTCATGCTGATGTTACTTGCGTTATAATGTTTTTTGGCCCGATGTTTGAAGCAAAAGTACCTAAATTTAATAATCACTGCTAACTGCACCCATGCATTTTCCTCTAATGATATTAGTGGGAAAATTTATATTGTTTTGCTTTATGCTTATCTTTTAAAGATGTATTTTTGAAAATGACTCTAGTGCCCTGAGCAGTGTATAGAACAAACATTAACTAAATGTCTGATTCTTCTTTCTCTGACATGTCTTATCATTTCTCCTGCCAAGATTTTTTATGCTCTTTTCTGATTTTATTCTTTTTCTTTTTTGTTTTCTTAATGGTATAAGCCAACACACAAAAAAAGCAAGAAGTGAAGTTGGGGGTTAGGGTTGGGGGCAGGGCATGAAAAGCTTCCAAGAGCATCGCTTTATTTTTTTTCCCCAATCTCTCAGCTACCTTTATTTAAACCATACAATATGCAATCTCGTTGCCTTTGACCTATTGGTTTCCCTTTCGAATGGGCACTAATAATTAATACAAAGCCACTGAATGATGCGAATATATTCTCCATTGCATTGTTGAACATGCTAAATAATTTAAAAGGCACAGAAGACTCAAATGCTTGGTGGGGGAGGTAAAACCTTACCCATTTGGCGGGGGCCGGAGATTCGGGGGTCTTTGCCTTTTTTGTTTCTATTGAATGCTTTTCGGCTGTACAGCTGGAAAGGGCATTCCTATAGGACTTTAAAGGCAAAGTAGAAAAATGACATAAAAGCCTTGCTTGGATTTGATTGATGCACTCTCATATTTGAAGTTCACTCAGAGCTTTGTGGTAGAAGGCCTGGGTCACTCTATCCAGCACTCTAATGAGACTGTGTATGAACACTTCCAGCTTTGTAGGCCTTGCTTTAATCAAAGATTGGAAAACACTCCTGACTGATAGGCTCCAGAATCAGATCTAAACAGAAAATAACATGCTCGATTTGGCCTCTGAAGGTGGGTTGAGCAAATCTTTGTGATGTATTGGAGCATTTGCTGAGTGCAAGTGCACGTGGGGTGGTTCCTATTTCTGTCGGCAAATACAAATTTTTCACTCAGCAGGCGTAATCAGAGCTAACTCGAGAGGAGAAATAACAAAAACTCAACAGCCCTTAGCAACTCAGCATGGCATAGAGGGATTTAAGACTTTAGCATTTTATCTCCATCAGTATGAAAATGTATGAGAAAATCTGAACTTTGAAAGTGCAAATAAACACATTTAGCGCATTGCAAGCCACTGATTTTACTGGATCTTTTGCTGGCACTTTCAATTCTTTATCAATTTCATTCAAGATTTTCAAATTTCTTAAAACTTGTTTCCTAATTTGCACCATTTATGCAACTGTAGTCATTTGGATAAGCAAAGAATAATGTAAGTAGCACCTCCCAATTGGTTACTAGTGCACAACAATAGTCTGAAGTTTAAAATTGTGTGCTGAATGACAAACGATAGTGTCATTCACTGATGGGCAAAATTATCCTCATCCTGCATGAGAAATTCTAGAATCCCCAGCAATTACCATTCATAGGAATCTGAAACAGAGATACTTTTTGGAATTCACTTCTGGACTCTTATATACATTTTTAAAAATAATGCAATCATGAAAATAACAAATAAAGATTAAACAGTTTAGCACAGTTATTTTCACCAGCTGCAAAAAGCATGCATATTCAGTGCCTTGTTTACACAATTTTGTTATAAAGTCTCATTATTTTGTAACTTTCTTGCCTTATTAATGTAATTTCTTAGAAGCAGTGAAATATTAAAACTTATAATATTACTGTTTAATATTAAATCCCATGTCCCTTATCATTATGTCTGAAATATGAGATCCTTCTTAGATTGCTATATGCCAATGTTACTCAAGCTTCTGTGGTGCTAAGGTTCTATTAGTGAGGTAACTATGTATTTTATCATCCAAATTTAGGCTTTTAAGAATGAAAAGGCACTATTATTAATAAGGTCAAGGCAACAGACATTATGGATTATCTGGAAAAACCAGACCATATGATATTCTACCTACAGCAAACTTTCTTTAAGTGATGTAAAAGTGCTCTTAATAAATCTTAGAATGATAACATTTCCATTACGCAGGTTTTATCATTTTTTGTATAGTTAGTCTACAGGGAACTTTGTTTCCACCAGCACTCTAAAGATATTTGGCACTATATTTTGTAGATTTCTTAGCAATTAAAATTTTAGATGTAATTATGTTTGAGAATCCTAAGGAAATGGTAACAACTGGCAAATACAAGCCAAAGTTCTTTTCTCCCTAATATTCAGCCTGACTACTAGAAGGACTAAAATATGAGTTGTTAAAGAGATACTAATTTTGCTCTGACTGAAAATATTTTATTAATAAAAAAAGTGGGCATTAGAAATCCAAATTAAGAGAAGGAAACTAACAGTTCCATATTCTGTATACTGATTTATGTTCTAACTCCAGCTTGTTTTACTTTTTTCCTTAATCACTAGGGTTGTTTATAATTAAACCGAAGACACTGCCAGATCAGAGGATTCTGCCTCCACTTCTTCTATAGGGAGCAGGCATTTACTGCTGTCAGAACTGTAAATTCTGGGATCCAATATTCTAGGGAAATTTCTACTTTCACTATTTCATAGATATTCTCACCTTTTCCCTGGGTCTATTTTTCAGAATACAGGTGAATTATTTGGTGCAAAATGAATTGTCCTGTCTCTCTCTTTTTCCCGCTCTCCTTCTCTCCTTCTCTGCAACAGTTTGAAAATAATAAACCTGGAATAAGGGAATCTTATAAGTCATATAATCTCTTTGACTTTTATATTATACAGTTTGCATAAATGTTTGTATGTATTTCATAAAATAATAGTTTATTGAATAAGTAAATAAGCATAGAACTAAATTAAAAGGTTAATGCAAACATTTCTATGTATACTTATATGAATAATTATGCAAACATGTGTTTGTAAATACATTGATATTTATTCCTAAATTGCTTTTTTTCAACATTGCCATTTATTTTAAAATTGAGAAAAAAAGATTTTAAGTTATTGAGTATTTTCTCAAGATGTCATCAGTTGGCAAGTATTTATGATTCTAAATATGCCAAAATTGTTTTTATTTTTTAACATTTTTGTTTTATGTAATTTTATGTAAAATATCATTTTTTTTCTAACTTGGAAAGTACTAGTGAAAGTAAAATAGTTACAAAAGAGTCACGCTCTCAATAAAATGAGAAAAAATGATTGCATGTCAAAATACCACGGTGTTCAAGAAGATTATGAAGAATATATAAATTTGTTAAAGCCATGTGCTTTCTTATGTTATCATTTCAGCATATTTGAGGTTGTAGTCAGTTGGCACATAAACACACATTAAATGTTAGCATTGAAGTAATTTGGTATAATTATTATTTCTATCTTTTACTATTCCTTTTTTAATTTTCTACCACATTCAATCTAAGTCTAACCTCTGTCCATTCTACCTTCTAAATGGCTGTCAGATAGGGCTACTTCTCTCCACAACCCCTTAAACCAATTTAATTTAGACCACCATCATCTCTCCTACACGAACTCCTTACCTCTAGTTTTGTCCCTCTTCAATCCATTCTCCATATTTTTGTGAGAATAAACTTTCTAAAATGCAAATCTTTGATTATTTCACTGCTTACAACTGTTTGAATGTTCTCTCTTATTCCCAGATAAAGCTGAACTCATAATGTGGCTAGGAACTTCCTTTATATCCTGGCCTTTGCTAAGCTACCACTCACATACCAGTCCCTTTTCTTTCCTCCATTGTAGTTGTTGATAATTTTTCCTAAACATTCTTTCTTTTTAGCCCCTCCTCTTTTCCTTCTACAATAATTTAGTTCTTTTAATTTATTTATGCCTGTTTGCTACTTCCTCTGAAAACCTTCCATAATTTTTAAAATCTGAGTGAGGCATTTGCCCTATGTGCACCAATAGTTACCTACTCTTACTTTATCATACTTGTCCATTTATTTATCTGAACCCCTGCTATAATGTAAGCTTCATAATATTTTTCACCTCTTTTGTATTATTTACACTAATAACAAATTAAAATATAGTGTCTAGTACATAGTGTGTATTGAATATTTATGTATCTATTTATTGAAACCTTAACCTCTGTAAGAATTACTTGATATTAAAGATATATACATTCCCATCTTGTTAACCACATATTCTAACACAAGTCTATGTAAAGATCTGGCTTCAATTAGATGAAGTGCTTCAAAAACAAATTCATCATTTGATTTAGAATTTTTAGCAATAAGTTTTTGTTATTTTCTTCTTTTATTACATACGTCTCTCTTTCTCGCTCTGTGGTCCTTGCTATGTTTCAAAGTAAAATATATCATCATAGAACAAACAGCAAGCCATTTCCATGAAATGCTGGGAATGATATTCCAAAACTCTTGAAGGAAGAATACTGCATGAATTTCTATTCTTTATTAGTAGTCATTAGCCAAGACATTTACATTGAGACATTCTTCTAAGTAAAGAAAAAAAAAGAAGCTATGAATATTTATTGTTTCTTTACTGTCACGTGAATGTAATACTCACTATTAATTTTCTAATAAACTACTTTTAAAATCAGGCATCATACTTTATTTACTCTCATACTTCTAGGTCTGAATCTTACTTTATGTGTCTGAATGCTGTTTATACATTTAATTAATAATTTGGTTGTAATATTTTCCTCTCTGCGATTATGACACGATGAAGTTTATAAGAGGAACATATTTAGTATAATATAATAAATGAAATTCATGAAATGAATATAAATATCCCAGATTTCCTCTCTTTTTACTGTAATTATTTTTAAATTTCTAAAATAAAAATGACATGGAAGAAATGAGACAGGAATAAATCTACTTATTTTACAAAGCAAATACTAGAATTAGAGGAAATTTCTAAATTCTGGTCAATTTATCTTTGAAAATTAAAAGAAAAAAATTTCAAATATTGAAATAAATGTCACTTATAATATAAATAAAAATATTGGAAAATACATTTGATCAGAAAGATCAAACACCAAACAGATTAAGGAACTTGAGACAAATCTGCTTCATCTTGAATATAATTTCCAAGTGTATTTTGTTTACTCACAGTCCCAGTTTCTTTTCTCTTTGGTTCTCACTTTTTGACCTGATTTGAGGAATTGATATGTTTGAGTTAAATTTAATTAGTATTCACAGATGACTTAGAAGTATTTTTTAAAGCGACATTTTTTTCTGTGATGGGACCACAAATGGTTGGCTAAGCATTTCTCTTAAGTAACAAAATGGCTCTAGTCTTAATGATACAAGGGGAAATTTACATTTCTTTGGCCAGCTCGTGTTCTCTTCCAAAGTGCATAATCCCAAAGCTGCATAATCTGAGCTCCAGACAAGTGTGTCCACTAAATTGTCACATACACAATTTGCACTGTCACCTATGGACAGAGCATAAAGGATGCATTTGAGACCCAGACCAGCAACCTCAAGATAGGTTTTACTGAGTAATCCAATAGTTTGCTCTCATAATATTAAATTCTAGAAACGTACAGTTAATATATTTAATTCAAGGTCCTTCTGCTCTATTATTTAATTATATAAATGTTTTAAAGTAAATATTGCTATGCAGATCTGTGGGAGATATCTAGTAGTCTTACACAAACCTCTAGGGATAGTACTATAGGATCAAAAGAGAATTTTAAGGATCTAGTCACCACAGTTTTAGGAAATCCTCTGGAAAGCAAAGATAAATCCACATTTCTAGGCACCACCAGGAATAAAAATCTTATTAAAACACATTTTTCTGTTTTTATTAATACAATCATGTTAGGAAAAGTCAGGGTTGATTAGCTACCATGTCACCTATGTATAGCTTACTTACTAAAATCAAGTGCTTCTGTCTACTTCACTTTTAGTTGTTGAAGTCTGACAAACTAAAATTATTCTAAAAATGTTTTTAAGTGCTTTATATTTCTTCTTATTTGTAGAGATATCAGTTTTCTATTTAATAGTTATATCATTTTTAAAAAAATGTCCCAAACTGTTTTAGTTTAAACTAGAAATTCAGGATGTTTCCAAAGGTCAATTTGGTTGTGATTGAATTACTCCCCCCTTTTGAAAAAAAACAATATAAAGTAAATAATATTTAAAAAAGTAAATAATACAAACATCACAATAGAATTTGCTTGTATGGGTTAATGAGATAATTTCTTACAAAGCGAACTTGATATTTGTTTGGTAAAGTAGTAGGAATTGGAATCAGAAATCATCAATTTTGTTTTTCAAAACTTTGGTTAATTTCTTCTTACTGTTCTTTTTTTTCCTTTTGGAAAAAACAAGTTGTTCTTTTAAATCAAAATACCTTATCAACTGTGTTATAGGATGACACAGAAAAAATAAACTAATGACAAATGAAAGAGCTGCTTACATTTTTTCCTACTAAAATCTTACTAAATATTTCTACTAAAATATTCTACTGCCTTTCAAGATATATTTTAAGTTTTCTCAGTTTCAGGCAAATTGTGGAAAGCAATTAGATTGTGATTGCAAGGGATAAAAAAGATATAAGTGGTAAAATAAAACTTATAACCATTAAATCAGAAAGAGGAGAAACTGAAATAAGTTATTTCCTTTCCAAAGGAAAGAATCTCAATGTTTTTAAATCAAGAAGAAAAAAAAAGCAAAGGTCTAACTGCCATGTAAACTCATTTTAAATGTCATGTCTTATTAGGACCTAATAATCAGAATACCTATTTCCCCCTTTTGCTTGAGCCATCAAATTTGTCAAAATTTTATGATAATTCATTCCATCATTCCTTAGACATTTAAATGACAGACAGTCATAGTACAGGGGAAAAAAGCCTCTGTAATCCTACTCCTCACGTTAAAACTGCCTCCAGAGAGGTTTTAAAATTATTCCATATCACGGCATGAGCAGCCACTAAACTTCTCAATTGCACTTATACTTCCCTGACTTTTTGGAAAATGGCAATAAATTGGCTACCTACCATTCTTGACCTTTTGACTTCCGAACCATGGCTGCCCAACTCTTAGCCTGACTTGTTTAAGTCAGTAGCTCTGATCCTCTCTCAAAGGGTCTGAAGCTTTCTCTCTCCAGAACGGGTAAGCTCCCCCTCTAGTGTTCGCTGCTCATCAAATTATTCCTCCAACAAATAAGACAGAGAACTGCCGGGTATTGGGTTCTCCATAGAAGGACATAGCTTGAAGTGACAGTTATAAGTGTTTAATGGCACAAAGAAAAAAAGGTTAGCATAAATTCTACATTTAAAAAAATATTCTTTCCCTTCGAGCACCTTGAAAGCATCCCAACTGTCTGCCTATGGAACTCTAAGAAATGTTGCTTGTGCTGCCTTGCAAGCGGGATGCGTGGCTGAATAGATAGTATATGTTTGGAAGCTATAAGATGACCTGAAAAAAAAGTTTTTTCTGTTGGGAAATTTGAAGCTTGGTTATGAATAAATGACTTTTCATCAGAAGCTGACATCTAGGACCTCTTTATTTGCGGTCCAATTACCAATTAAAAACAAAACAAAACAAAACAAAACAAAACAAAAAACAGAATTGGGGAAGGTAGGAGGTTCCAGGCTCCAGCATTTTTTCCTCTGAGAATTTTGAGAAAAATCAGTAAAAGAATTAAATCCCCTTCATTTGCTCTTACAAGGAGCCTGGGTAAATAAGGTCCCATACCCTAAAAGGCTTACCCTTACTATATCTGATACAGAAAGAACTATAGAAAAAGTGCAATAGATGTTAGCGATAGTTTTAAAATGTGTTGGGTTCAAAGGTTAAAAGTTCAGCCACTTTATTAAATCTTGTGTTAAGGTTTCAGTGAGACATAATCCAGAATTTATCATGAATCTGAAAGTAAAAGAAAGAAAAAACAAAGAAAGAAAGAAAGAAAGAAAGAAAGAAAGAAAGAAAGAAAGAAAGAAAGAAAGAAAGAAAGAAGAAAAGAGAAAAGAAAGAAAGAAAGAAAGAAAGAAAGAAAGAAAGAAAGAAAGAAAAAGAAAGAAAGAAAGAAAGAAAGAAAGAAAGAAAGAAAGAAAGGTCAAGGAAAAGATGGAGAAAAGTAAAACAGAAATCTGAAATAGTCCTGAAACGCTAAAACTCCACAGTTGGTCATCAAACTAAGATATAAGTTTGTTTATTTTTCATCATTGTATATAATTTTAAACTTAAAAAGAATGCTAGAAAACGTATACCAAATTCTTCAAAGAAGACACAAAGAATTGACTATTTAAGTATTTGCTTCAAACTTTATTTCAAAGAATAGCATATGTCTTGGAATAGGTCATATAAAATTTAAAATTCAGGTTGGAAATACTATGACCACTTAAATTAGCTTTAGCTTTAATCTTCTGAATTTGGGGAATAATGTAAGCCCTCAACTAATAGTTTTCTTAATATAAGTGATTTTAAAAAACATAGTTGTTTAACTTTATTCTTGTGTCATAAGTTAACATATACTTCTTTATGATAATACTAAGACTTTTAAAAATGATGATAAGTAAGATGACCTCCTAAACGCAAGAGAGGAACTTTCTTTTAACGTGTTCTGTTTTCATATTACTTCATAATCAAAATTATTCCTATTATCATCATTATCACTAAGAATGTATCAAGGACCTATAGATTATGTAAACATGCATTCTGTAAAAACCCAACTAAACGTTTATTTTTTCATGGTGTCAAAACTAAAATATTCTATTTTGGTCTAATAAAGACCTTAAAATACTTTCTAAAGTAAAGTAAATCATTACTTTAAAATATTTCTTACTTTGTTATTGGGCCATTTAAAACTGGATTATTTAAGACAGCAGCAGAGGAATAATAATGTCTTCAAAACTCTGCAATGTTAGACTACCTTAAGCTTTTCTCATTTTCAATTTTCCTAGTTCTGTGTTTTATTAAATCTCATTTTAGTGCTCTCTTTTTAAAGCTGATTTAAGGGTCTTCTTTAAAAGATCATCATTCATGAACTGATGGGATCAGGTGACTAGGGTCTATCTTTATTTAGCAGGGAACGCTTTGAAGGCTTAAAGGACTAATATGGTCCATGGGTTTATTCAGTTTGAACTTCTTGGATAAGACTGACAGCACGTGGGATAATTATTTCCACTGTGCTGAGAGTTTTTCCAGGTGGACAACTTTTTGCTCTGAACTAGATTGAGATCACACACACTTCTTTCTGAGCAGTTGTTTGACAGGAGTGTCCTTCAAATCACATGTCTCATGCTAGGTTGCATTATGAGACAGTCTTGGACTGGAGGCCAGCACAAATATGAATACTACCTTTTTTTTTTTTTTTTTTAATAAATGGTACAATAAGCCATTGGATCAGGCAAACTGCAAACCATAGGTAAAATTCCAAAGTAAATAAAATGCCATATAAAACAGGAAAATCGAATTTTATGAAATGTTCATAGCTCAACTTTTTAGTACAGTTTTCACATCAAAATTTCTGGTATGAAGGAGGTCATAAGTGATTTCAGCTTGACTAATTTAATTGCTAAAGATTATGCAGCACTGCAAAGGACAGATGAAGGGGCACTATCCATCAAAGTGGTTATATAAAAACAAAAAGAAAAATAAGGACAACAACAAAATAAAAGCACAGAATAAATTTAACTACACAGAACCCTGAGGGTCCTTATAATTTGGACTGATTTATAATAGAATTACAAAATATAAGAACCATAAGAGACTTTAGAGATGATCTCATCTACTTTCATCATTTGCCAAATCTTAGGTCCGGGAAAACTTAGAAAAATAAGTTGCTTGCTTAATATGTGACTACAAAGTACAGAACAGAGCATTGCATCTTGATCGTTGGGTTTTGATTACACTGTTCTTTTCACCAAGAGAGCTTCAGTCATTCCCTGAAGTTATATAGGGGTGATATCATAGAAATAGGAAGGAAGAGATATTTTTTAAAAGTTTGGTACAGTAGATGTGAGTTATTCAAGGAGTAAATATTTAGGGATGAGGGAATTTAAATGTTTGATGGAGGTAGTAAAGGTACTTGTTACATTCTTAAGACTCATGATCTTGGAATTTACCTTCACTAAAAGAACAACTAGTAAGATAAAATTTGTTATTGAGACTGGGAATTGAAGAACAAATAATAGTTGTTTGAAGAGTGTATACTTCTTAGCAAATATATTGGAAAAGTTTATTAAGGTATCTACTTATTAGGCAAGTCTATAACAAATCTACAGTCTAGGCTCTAACAAATGCATAAACATGGTTCTTATGAATTATGGAGAAAACTTTGGTCAAGTGGGCTCATTTATTTTTAGAATACATATGCATTCATTGATTTGTTAATCAACAGAAATTCCACTGGTGATGAGATAAGAGTAAACTGTTTAATGGCTTTTTAATGATAAAAGTAAGTTGAAAAGAAAGAAGGAAGAAATATAGGTGGGAGAGGAGGGAGGGAGGGAGGAGAAGGAAGGAAAGAAGGAAGGAAGGAAGGAAGGAAGGAGGGAGGAAAGGAAGGAAGGAAGGAAAAGAGCACCAGCACTATTTTCATCCTTAGCTCTGTCATCCTAAGTGGCAGAAGAAATGAAGGTCCTGTTTCACCATAATAAGACAGTCTCTCAAATCAATTTTCTGATCCCCAAAGTGATTAGCAAAGTCATACTTCTCACCAGAAAAGTTAGGTAAAATAATCAGATTTTAATTTTTAAATAATTATAATTAATAAGCAAGGATTAATCATTATTATCTCACTTATGAAAACATATCTTTCTTATCTCAGTTGGATTTTTATAGTTTCACCAAATTCATTCTCTCATGTTTCTATTATATATTTGTGATTAGATTAGAATAATATTAATCTAGTATATATGCATAGAAAAAATAATTGAAAGTATATATATTAAAACATAAACAGTAGTTATGTATTGGTACTGTGAAATTATGTTTTCTAAACTTTTTCCAATAAACATATATTTATTCTAATTTCAAGTCAACAAATACATACTTTTCAATCTAACTTTAATCTGTCTTACATGTTGTCATTATAAAAGAAAATTAATATCTATTGAAAAGGACACAAAAATCAGAAAAGCATGGAAACCAGCAGAGAACAGTGAGAAGGAATGATATTTTTATGCAAGTGAATATTTATTGAGTGCCTGTATGTGTCTGGAACTGTTCTCAGAATTTGGGATATAACAGTAAACAAAACTAATAAAAAGTTTTGCTTTCATGGAGTTTAAATTTTAGTGGAAACCAACTAGAAAGCATTAGGAAAACAAGGAAGTTTATGAAGATGAGACTAGAAGTTTGCCCATGAAGAGATCCTTGTCAACTGTGTATGTGGCAGCAAGAAAAGTCTTAAAAATACAAAAAGATGATGAAGAAAAATTAAATCTCTTTTGAAGATTTTGGTGGTAGTTTTGAAAGCAGTTTAAGTAGGAAAAAAATCTAGATTTTATTAAAAAATGATCGTAAGTATAGATGATAACTTTCAGAGTTTGAAGTAAAGAGGGACACTTACTTGTAGGGAGCAGTAGCTTCAGACTGTGGTTCATTGTTCTCACCGTGCTGCTGAAATATACCAACTAAGTAAGAAAAAAAGAGTATTGTTGGCATTTATATCTAAAACAAAACTCATGACTTAGAGATTGTTCTTTAATATAGGAACAAACAACATAGACATTAAACATGAATCAAATTCCTTTGAATCAACCGCAGTTAGTAGAAATTGGTAGTCCACATGGAAAACAAGTTATAGGCATTCTAGAATTTGATAATCTTGATCATCTTGTATAACTTTTATTTATTTTAAGAACTCAGTTCACTCATTGTCTTCATTTGAAGGCCTTCTTTGTTATCCTTGTCCTTTCTTGCTCTTTTCTTCTTTGCTCTATTAGGAACCTAATTCTGCGCTTTATTTAGATACTATCTTTTTTGACACTCTGCCTCAGCTATAGATTTCCTAATCCTATTTAGCCAGAAAATACTTAAGAGAAATAATTATATCTTTCTTTTCTGCATCTATAGCACCCTGTTCTTGGTGTCTGGCACCTAGTAGGCTCTCAATAGAGTAGTTTCATAAATGAAATCACTGGAGTAAAGATTAAAATCAAAGAAAACTTTGGCTTTCCAGTCTTCACTCTACAGATTGCTTATTATTTTGTGGATACAGCAATAAAATTTCCATGATAGTAAACATTTTTTCAGGGTGAAATGATGTTTTCTAAATTGGAGCTACACATGGAAATTATGACTCAACTTCAACTCTAAAATTCTATAATAATTGTAATACTAATGAACTCTACAATATCAAAATTACACATCTTTTAACAAGTGTCTCTCCAAATAATATATAGGATACTAACTTAAGCATTTTAATATCATTATATTTTCAGTGTTATATTATCCAGTTCATGCCATTCACTCGGTGAATATTTAAGGAATGTTCTGAAAGCACAATAGTAATTGAACATTTTTTTTCTGCATGAAGTTTACATATTAAGATAAGAGGAAGATGATAAAAAGAAAATGTGGTAAAAATGCAATGGAAGAAGAAAACAACAGTAAGGGAGTTAGAGAATGTTAAAAAAGGTTAATATTTGAAGTTTCTGTATGTCATATGTATGTTGGACTATGTGGCTAGTCACCAAGGCTCTGCCTTTGTTCATGCAAATGTTATTCTGTACAGACAACAGTATGTCAAGTTGTTCTTCCTTAACTTTTTTCTAGAATTTCAATCCAAGAATATCATGGTTAAATTTCAATGTGTTTTCAATTTTATATTTGATGCTACCCATGTTGCTACTGCTTGTGTATTCTGTTGTTGGTTATTCTCTAATCATATTCAGGCCAATATAATTTGTAGTAGAAATGACTTTTATAAGATTTTAGATCAGTGAAATGCACAGAAAATACTATGATACTTAGAGAAATAATGGGAATAATGAAGAAAAAAGTAAAGAGGGTATAGGATGTCCCCAGAAATACTTAGGAAAAATAGAGCAGATGATTTGTTACAAAACTTACACTTTCAGCAAGAAATCAGGTAAATTATACAGGACTTAAAACATAATATTATGCACACATCTGTACAAATTTGACCTAATTGAAGAAACAAAAGGGGATACTATTGCAAATTAGTCATTCTACTTCCAGTAAATTCTATCAACCTTAGACTGGAAATACAGTCAATGGCATTTAAGTAGGAATTAAAAGAAAGAGAACCAACCATGACATAATTATAGAGGCATAGCATTTCAGAGATAAAATAGATCTTAGAAGAACACTTAGATAAATCCTTAACTGTACAGATAAAACTGAATTGAGGGGAATTGTTGAGTACAAGACCACCTTGCTAGAGAGAAGATGTGAATAACGCTGTCAATATAGATTTTAACATATGCTTAGCTCTGTTACTTCTCTCATACATCTTATTACATCATATGAATGTGAATTTCTTGATTGCAGGAGTCATCTCACACATGCCACTGAAATCCTGCTGTTTAGCACACAAGTATAATAGTTCTATTATAAATGCTTGATTACTGCCTTGCTGGCTGAATAAACAAGTGAATATATGGTCAACTCTATGCAGACTATGATGTCAGGAAGCCAAAAACAGAGCATCTGATAAAACTCTACTCAACTTTTGGAAAAATTTTCTCAAACTTTAAGACATAATGAAAAGAATTGCCAGTTCAATCTTAATCCAAATAAAAATGGAGTTAAAATTATTGAGTGCAAAGCATGTACCAAACCATTTTACTTGTATTAAGTTGATTTCCACAACAACCCCTCAAGAGACATATCCTCAGTGAAAAGAAAAAGTAACCAAGCCTGAGGGAAATTAAGTAAATTGCCCAAAGTATTGCAGCTTGTAAAAGCAAAGCTAGATCTGAGTGCAACTCTGGCTGCATGTACAGACAATGACCTTTCTGTTTTTTTATTCTCCCTTCTGTTGAAACATGGTTTAGAGAAGTGGTGTTTAAAAACCTAGGAGGGTGTGATATTATTAACTTAGAATTATAACAGCTATGGAAAGGAACATGAACATAATTTAACCTAGACTTTAGGGAAACACATTTCAAAGAGGTTGAGAGAGAAGAGGCTTGATTTCATGGCCATCTATTTTAAAACAGAAGATGGCTTCAGTGTTATAAAAGACTCTGAAATATGAAATTAACAGTAAAATAACTGAACTGCCTTCTAAATCTTGGCTTTGTCACTTACTAATATATGATCTTGAGGATATGACCTTTCTATACCTCATTTTCCTGATTTGTAAAATAGTGATAACAGCAATACTCTTCTTTATAAGGAAATGAGAGAATTATATGAAATATAATTATAAAGGAAAAGTGTTTAGACTAAAGGTTGGTACATTGTAGACATTTAATAAATGTTAGCTATTACACTGAAGATGAAGAAATGCAAAAATGATTCCATGACAAAAGATACAAGATCAAACAAATAGCAGCAGAGAGAAGGAACGAGTTAAGACAGCATGGGACAAAGGTCAGTGGAACCAATTGGGACTGAAAGTCAATTCTTTTTAGGGGCAGAGTTGTAGTAGCAGCCTCATTTTTTGAAGAATAAAGTGAATCTGGAAAAGTTGAATGCAATTTGCCTTGGCTTTGAGTAGCATTAGTGGTTTGGTTTGTGTGGCCATAGGCTTTTCAGAGAATAAAATGATCAGGAATCAAAAAAAAGTTAAAATCTGAGAAAAATTAAAATTCACAGGATTAAATGTAATAAAAATCAATGTAAAGGTCTCCAGTTAGTTTTAAGAAGTCAAAATAATATAGAAAAAAAGCTGGTATTTGTTTATTAAAATTTATTAAAAATTATCTTTAATTTATAATACCACTATTTAATATGTATATCGTATATTTATTTACATGTTTGTCTAAATGTGTACTTACTAGAACATATTTCCAGATACCAGGCAGCTCATGTGTCTTGCCTTCAGATGTCCACAATGTGCTTAGCACAGTGACCAGCACATAGCAGTTACTCCAGAAATATTTTATAACAAAAGTATTGATTTTTAAAATAAATTCCCTTTACCTTACCTTTGTGGGATAAATTATGTAACCTATTAAGCTGCTGAGTCTTCATCTTTAAAATTGTTATAATAAATGAGATAATATACATACAATGCTTGGCCTGGTGCCTGGCACATTGTAGCTTCTCATAAACACTAATTTTATACTTCCTGCTCAGTGCTGCTGTGTAAACAATATATCTTATACCTTGAATAGACATTTCCTGGTATGGAATGACAGAGGACTGGTCTTCTTTTAATAACATGCTTCATAGATTATGTAACCTTTTAAATATTTTATCTTTCTTAGAACCTTCTAAATTATTTTATAATGAAACTTATTTTTACTATATCTTTAATAATATATTGACAGAAATTTTAAAGAAATTTAATTATATTAAATTCAATAAGCACTTATTGATCTTTATTACTTTATATAAAGATAATAACATCTCTGTCTTCAGAGACAATGTGGTCTAAGTGAGGGGACTTAGATTAAATAGCTACATTATAAGGAATATATAAAAATGTAAAGAGGGCTTCTAGTCATCATTATTTTCAGTATACAATTTTTTTTTAAAAGTTGATATTATGCTCTTAAGACATCAATTTTAATACTAATAATTGTATATTTAGTTTCCTTTGGTTAGACAAAAGCACTACAAAGCAGTAAAACAAATCACAAGGGGGTATTAAGCTGTTTTTTTTTTTTTTAACTTTAACTCCAAATGAAAATGATTATATTTGAGACATGCATTTAAGAAATTGATGAATCATAAGGTCAAATTATCTTTAAAACAGAATCAAATGACCATTGAAATCTCTTATGAAAGACATTTGGCTTAGAAAATTGTTTTCTTTTATTTGAGACTCAGCATTTATACATTTACTGTTTTAAAATTACTTCTAAAGATTATCTTTGTATTATAATGGGATTGTTGTGCAAATATAGCTTAGTATATAAAATGAGAGCTATTATGGTGTCCCTTATGGTTCCATCATGATCCATAAAGAGTCCTCACAGGTCTCTGTGCAGTCTGCCCTCTGGTGCCTTAGGTCTATGTTGCCACAGTCACATTTTCCTGTTTATCATCCTTGAAGTACAAATTCTGAGCTCAAAAGGAGACTTGATAGATGTAACTAAATTCAATTTAAGAAAATTAAATACTATCAAAGGCTGATTTTGAAAGGCTTTCTAGCATTAAAAAACAAAACAAAAAATAATATACCTTGGAATGCCAGTTGAACATAGTTCTCATTATCAGGAAACAAAGCATGGTATGCCAGAAACAGTTTCAATATGACGAAGTTAACTTTTGCAAGGTTTATAAATTGATTTTAGAATTTCCAAAGATCAGAGTTTCTATTGGAAAAATGATCTGTACAATAAATACTCTTAGTAATGAATGCAATCTTCATTATTTCACAGATTCCTTAGGGAAAAAACAACAACAACAAATTATAGCCTAGTGTATTTTTTAATTCTTATAGATACTTTTGAAAATTCAACCAAGATTCAAATAAAATCTACTTACTGACTCTATGCTACATGCAAAATTTCTTTTTTTAAGCTTGGTGGCCAAAACTCATACTTTAAATAATTATAAATTCTAGGAAAGGAAAAGCATATATTGAAACTCTAAAATATAGCTTAAAGTTCATAGATGATGGAAATTTATATTATTAATCTAAATAAGCTCGTAGATTTTATAAAAGACATCTTCATATTCCAAATTGATATTTAAAATGTGATCTACAGTTTTATTTTAACCTGAAATGATCAAAATCAGGCTACTTAATACTTCATTAGTTATGATTCATTAAAGAAGATATCTAAATTCAGAATCTACTGGTTGAATATATGATAATAGCTTATATTTTTATTGTATTAATAATTTATAATAAATGGGTTTTTCCATATGGAATATTATTTATATAATTAATGCTAAACAAAATTCACATCAAAGCAAAGTTTTGTGTCTTGCAGAGGAACAGTTGGCATCTTTTAAAAAATATACATATAGCATTAGAGACCCCAAAATCTGAAAATTATACATTAAAGTTTTATGAATTAATTTGTTAATTGGGAAAGTAGACTTATGGTTGAATTTAGTGATGAGCTATATTGAATTGCTTGCACATTAGCCCATATGTCTTTGATGATATCAACCTCAGAAATGTATCATTTTAAGCAGCAAAGACAGCAATTATAGAAGATATCAAATTACAAAAACTGAGCAATTAGGGCATGATTCAGTGTAGGTATGGGATTTTATAATACTTTCTATCA
The DNA here is from genome assembly GCF_902729225.1 of Pteropus medius. Taxonomy (NCBI): domain Eukaryota; kingdom Metazoa; phylum Chordata; class Mammalia; order Chiroptera; family Pteropodidae; genus Pteropus; species Pteropus medius. The sequence continues at coordinate 11,361,119 of NW_024346062.1, read as the reverse complement.
TATCTCTTTATAATAAAATATTTTAACCTTTTTCAAAGATCTCTAGTTTAACTGAATCCCCCTACCAGATATGCAAACTAGAGCCATGCTATTCATTTTGGAATAATGAAAAAAAGGAAGTAATAACGTGTTGTGTTAAACTCTACTGTTCCAATTCATTTCAATGAGAATCAGTCAATAAAAAGTCCCTGTTTCAGCAAAGGCTGGAGAAGAAACAAAAGGACTTAATGAAATGATCTGTTTACAAAATGCTAAGTGAGGGTTCTATGAGAAAACAGCATTAAATTCAATTTTGGTTCCTTAATGCAATTTAGTAAATCTCTTATGCTCCCAGTTTTTGCTTGTCTTTTTTTTTTTTCCCCCCCTTGTAAAAAAACTGAGGTATTGTGGTCTTACTTTTCTTAATGTTAATTTTTTTCTATAAAAGAAGCTATTTAACTTTTTTCTTTTTAACTTTGCTACAGTATTTCTAAATAGCTCAGAAGAGATAAATCAACGCCTGAACTGTAACCTTACACTTATATACTTGTTAAATGACTTTTTTACAGTCTGTTATTGCTAGAAATTGGATTGCTTTTAAACTAATGCTGTCTGGCGGGCAAAAGTGAGTGAAACCGCAAAGCCTGGAGGAACACTAATTACTTGTTTTAATTAGCAGCAACTTTCACTAGAGTATAATCTCCCTACAGGCCACTTTTTGGTAGGTGTGGGAAAAAAAATCATGTAGGAACAAACTGATAATCTCTTACTTGCCCCTAAATGAGGGCAGAACTCTGCTTCTAGTGTAGACATATCATTCTGTACAAACCCCTAAACCCTCGGGGAACAGGGTCTACCAGGCGAGGCTACCCAATTCAAAGATCTTTAGCAATCAGTTGCACAATAGAGCCCCTTATTTTATGCTACTACATCATAAAAGTGGTCCTTTTGTTACATTTCCATCCTGAAAGGGTCTTAATCCCTTTCTTTTCAAACCAGTCTATGGCAAATTCCACTGGGACATCCCATTCGCCACAAGGACTGAAATGGCCCACTCCAAAAGCAGCATGCGAAGCTTTGAGCCTTTTTTCCCCCTGCCACTCTCCAGAGAACATTAAATCGTACTTTTCATTCCCTTCACCATAGGGAGAACCCCCTTAATGATGACAGAGAAAGAAAAATTCCATCACACTGTCCTATGGTACCATTCTGCTGTCAAGCAGGCGTTTCCCTGGACAGAGAATCAAACATGGCTTCCAGCAGGTGAATGGTGCAGAAGGTCGCAGGCAGCCAAATGCAGAGGTTACATGTGAAGGAAGCACAGGTTCCCACAGCAAATTAAGTCATCTGTGAAGCCTTCTCATTTCCCAGTGACTAAATTTATGACTGCTCTAAAGGGTCATCATTGCTTGCATGCACGTGTGCTTTAATGAAAGTATCTTAGAGTTTAGAAAAGCAGGATCATCCCAATTAAAAACACATGCATGAGCTACATGTTAAAAAATGAATGAAATAGTCAAATGTTTTACATATTTTTTAAAAAATAAAAGCTTCATATTTTTAATAATTTAAAAATAAAAGCTTAATCAATAGATCGAATGTGGGTATATGTCTAAAGTACAGGTAGAGGTTTTGGGAAATAGTCACATTTTTTTCCTTGATTAAAAAAATACTTTAACTTGTATATTAAAGATACTAAAAAAACTCCACAATATTATAGTTGTGCAATGCTATATAAATCTTGATTACTGTACTATAGTTTCCTATAGAGCTTGAGATATGTTTCATTTTAAAAAATCAAAGCTGACTTAATATAACTTTTTTTATAAAATAAAATGTGTGGAGTAGTAAATTAGTAGATTTCATTGTATTTAATAATATGCACTTGATTAATTTAATTCAAATTAAAAATAAAATTTTCTCATAGATTTTACCAGTATTTAATTTTTTTATTATTTAAAGTACCTTTTTAATTATAGTGTAGTTCCTGCTCCAAAGATGAGATTGAATAGAATCTATAAAATAGATTCCGTTTTATATAAATGATTCAGAGACTTGTCTAATAAACTTTCACAAATGTTGATTTTTTTCCAATTACAAATAATGATATAATCATAAATATTTCCTTGACCTGATTATGATTTTTAAAAATTAGACGTTGGATATTTTTGTTTATTTTATTGATTAATAATTTAGGAGAGGCCTTAATTTAAAAGCTCCCCACCGCTTTACAGGTATACCTTCTTACAAAGTTACTTATAAATTATTACATATTATAAAAAAAGGTTTTATATATATATATAATTTCATATAGTAATATCATGTACACATTTATCTCATACTCAAGGATTTAAAAATTTCTGAATTGCAAAAATAAACTTAATAAATAATACCAAACTCAAAATCAAGTACACCAACTCTAGAATACAACAGATATTTTATTTTGCTATTTTTAAATCACTTAGGTGGTGAAATTTTCCCATGCTTGGTTATTTGAAATATTAAGGGGAAAAAACCCTTCTTAAATATTTACATAATAACTCTCCTTTGTTACTATAGAATTTTTCTCCGTGAACTTTATTTTAGCATGCATAAAGATACCTTTAGTTACTGTTTTGTGAAAAATAATAACTCACAAAGCATTTTTACAAAATCATTGAATCCTTGGTCTGGGGTTTGTTTTCTTTAATGGCAGGCTTGTGGTTCAGCTGTGTTCAGGGTCCAGCATTTTGGAGGGCTGGGATATACAGTGCATGAGATAGTAAAAAGAGATCTGAATGAGTAAAAGTAAATATCCTGAATAAAGGAGCAGTAGAAAGGAGCTTTGTGAGCAAGGGGTGTTGCAGTAGAGGAGAATGGGTGAGGGTGGGGCTGCCCAACTCTTTGTTTCCCTTCACAGCAGTGCCTCTGAGGGATCTGCATTGTGCCATGAATGAACTGACCATTTCTCAAACAGGCTAATAGCCACCCCTGTAAGCACATTTAAACTATCAACCCAAATATTTAGAGTTATTTGGGACTCTTTTTTTTTATTAATTAGTGGCTACCTACCTACCATTCTCCCATTTCCTCTATGTTCTTTTTTCCCTAATACTTATAAGACATTCAAAAACCATGGCTGAAAGCTATGCCTGGGACTTTATGCTGATTAATTAAGCCTTAAAAAGAAAAGGTTTATTTTGTAAGATTTATGCGCTGTGTAGAGAACCTGCACATCAAGTGAGATACAGACTCAACCACAATGTATTCTAATTTTAAAGTTTTAATTCTTAAATAGAATGACTTTTTGAGTACAGTTTTATTTTGTTTGCTCTTACGTGGGAAAAGGAAAGCCAGCCATGTCTGAAGAAGTATCTTCAGAATCTACATACCACAGGCGAAGGAAGTTGACTAAGTACAGGTTGAAAAAAGAAACGAAATAAGACAAAACAATAATAAAGGAAACAGCACCCCCCCCAATAAATATCAAGATATTTGTGTTTTATAACCCTAAAGATTCTCTAGGTAGGTGATTTGATAGGAAATAAAACTTGAATATCCAGGAAAGACACAACTAGAATTTTCAATTATTAACATTTCATTATTAACTTTTTTCAGTGTTGTGACTAGTGATTAGCTTCTTAGGGAAAAACCATTAATAAAATGACTTATTTTAATTACTGAAAATCTAAGTATAGAATATACTTGTACTTTATTATTACTTATACTACTGTATGTACATATATATTATGTAGCTGATAACTTATTTAATAAGACCTTAAGGAAAGGATAAGTCTTTCTTCTGAGGTAACAAGTGATAAAACCATAAAAAATTTTAATTATTGACTTTTAAAGCAAACATTTATTTTTTGACTCAAAACACTTTCAGTAATATATAAGACAAAACTCTGAAGGTGCTGGTATACTTACCATTTTGGTAATTTAATTCTTTTTATTTTTGAAGAATATTTGTCTTTGACTTTAAAATATAAATGCCAAAACAAAGATAATATTATATTTGAGTTGCGATAATATAAATAAATATTTTATTTATTAGTAATTACAGTTTCATCAGTACATAATATGGATTCTGGTTATACAACTGTGTTTGAATTATAAGGATTAATTAAGCTGACATTTATTGTTTCCTTTTAGTATATATATTTTATTTCAGTGAATATCTTATTTATATTTTTAAATAATTTCCAGAATTATGGAACTCCAAAAATTACTTTAGAAATTGTTTAATATAGATTTCCCACTAGGTTATTTTTTTTGAATGGACAATTTTATGCCCAGATCTAGGCTAGACAAGGTTGAAGCTTCGGATGCCCTTTTAATACATCTTTAAAGGAAGTACAAATAAAAAATGTGAAAGAATTCTGCAATCCAAAATGTAAATTATAATTATAGAACATTGTTAAATATTATAAGGAATAGCAAGTTGTATGAAACAAGTTTGCTTACCTCTAAAAACTCAAAATATAGAAAGGAAGAAGTTAGACATAATCTTAAGTAAGTATGCTGGTTCTTTTGACTGAAATACAAAGATCTATGGAGTATTTTTTATTATGTGCTGGCTATTACTCTAAAATCATTTATTTGATATTAGATATTAGATATTATTTGATATTGAATAATATCATTTATTTTTTACAACAGCCCTGTGAAATAGTTTCTGTTACTCCCACTTTGCAGGTAGAGAAACTTTAAAAGACTTTTAAAAAGCCAAAAATACAAAGTTACTAAATGTTGAAGAATGGATTTTAGTGAAGGAAGTCTGACCCTGGAATCTATAACCTTATCCACTATTTGAGACTAAAATATTCTGTACTTTTCCTGGAAGTCCCCAAGAATGTGCAAGCAAATGTGGAGGTCCTAACTCCTCCAGATGAAAAACACATCAAGTATGAATTAAACAATAATACAGTTCAAAATGTTTGTTTCCAACTTGTTCATTTAGAACTTGAAATGGGTTTTCACACAGACATGCTATTACATATTTATTTTCTAGTTCACAAAAATCTGTTTCACTCATGGTTAGGATTTTCTGTGCTAAACTTATGGATTAAATTTGCCGTTCTTTATGTCCAGTGTGTATTTTGTGCCACATCGAAACATTGTATCATGATTATTAGGTGCACATATTCTAACAAAAGAACATGGAATTATTGAATCCATTATGATTAGTCCTATAGTAATACTATTTGCATAGTGTTCTAGGAGTATAGAAAAGTGTGGATTTGTTCTGAATGGCAAATTTGAGAAGACTTCAAATTATAAGTCTTATTGATATTTAATCTGGGACCTAAAAGATAAATAGGATTTGACAGGTAAATAAGAAAGAAAAAGATGTTCCTGTTTTCATATTCCAGATATTCATGTAATAATGTGTATTCTAGGAATAAATACATATACATATACATAAATATATATATACATATATATATATATTTAATTGAATTATAACTGTTAAAGAAAAAATTCCCATTATTTTTTTTATGTCCCTCAAGGGTAGGGCTATGATTTCCGATCCTTCTTTATGCAGAATTCAGCACTGTATTAGAATGTGTGAATATTATTTAGGTTTTATACATGGCTGCAAATTCTTTAACACTTCTCAATGGAGAAGTGGGGTCAGTGTCCCGTCCCTTGCAATTTGGGTGACCATGAATCTACTATGAATAATAGAGTATGCAGAAAATTACACTATAAGACTTCTGTGGCTATTTCACAGAAGGCCATGGTGCTTCTGTCTTATTTGCTAGTACAGAACACTTGCTCTTGGAGCTGTAAGCTGTCATATAAAATGTCTAACCAGAGGCCTCTCCGTATTAAGAGGATCCATTCAAGATTCCCAGCTGAGCCCTGCCTTCTATCCATCCCCAACAAGGTGATAGAAAGATGAGTGGAGCCATCTTGGACTCTAATGACCAGCCCATCCATCAGCTGAATGTTACCAAGTGACCCACAACCACGCCACATGGAAAAAAATAGGATCACCTAGCCAGGCTCTATTCAGTCTTATCCCTCTCTTCTCTCCACTGGAATTATTGAGTGAATGAATAAAAGATGGAATTAAAGAGAGGGGCTTTAACATTAAATAAATAAACAAAAAATAAATCATTATAAATGCTATGAAGTAACTTAAGGGAGTGTTACGAAAAACAGGTATTAGGAGAATCTACTCTAGATTAGGTGCTCAGGGAAAATTTCTCTTCAGAAGTGAGATGAAGGATGAGAAGGAGCAGGCAGGAGAAGATTAAAGGAATGAACTTTCTAATAAGAAAGAACAGCTATGTGGTAAATCCATACAATATAAAAGAGCTTGGACTATCCTAGAAACTGATGGAAAAAGAAATAACCATTATAACTGAAACATAAGGTGCAAATAGAAAAACGGCTCAAATGGTTTTGGATATGTGGCTCAAGAGCCAAATTGTAGAGGAAAATTCCTTTTAAAGAGATTGGATTTAATCTCAAATTCCATGGGAAGCTATGTAAATTCCTTACAGGTATTAACTATTATTATTTCTACTTCTATTGTAAAATATTTATCAGATCGCTATACTACAGTGTTACATTTATAATAGCAATACATTAAAATTTTAGTATTTTTTTTGTAGAAGTTAATTTTGAATTTTGAATTCCAAAACCAAAGGCATGTTCTCAGCAGAAAGAGTAGTGTCATTTCTTCCTAGAATTTGTACCAGATGGTAACTCCTAAGCAGCCTCTAGAATCTACAATGGCACAGAAGTTAAGTGTAGGAAAAAAAAAAAGCTCAAGGGGAATAGAGTTGAAGTTCTGTTTCAAACAATGGAGAAAAACACTTTTCCAATGGTCATAGTGAGGGCTATAATAGTACTTCTCATGGCATTTATGAGGCTTACATAAAATAATTCATATGTTTTACTCATGACATGGTGTAGAACATACTGAAGTTTTAATAAGTGTTAGTTATTATAGTTATATTTGAGGTGTAAAATCACGGCAAGTCAACTTTTCTCCTGAAATGATACAATGGATGCTTACAAGTTGAGCATCCACATGTCTAGTATTCCTTGTCCATAGTAGCCATTTAGTTCAAAAGGGTAACTTTTCTGTTATGTGCAATATACCCGGTTGTCACTAAATAGAACTATTATTTTGAGACCGAACTAATTAACTAATTTTATAAATAAGCTCGAATAATAAACAACACAAAATTTTATTGCTTCCAAAGGACGTTTTTACCTTTATGTAAAATTGCATGCCATCTTCAGTAAAGTTTGAATCCTCAATTATTCTTACATCTAGCCCTCTACTGCTATTATAGTAATTTCGATCTTTAGCCTATTCCCTTGATCATTATTTAAGCAATTCCATCACAAGGTATTTTGTTCTCAATATGTGCCCAGCATTGTGCTAGGAGGGACTGACTATATCATTCAGAGTCCAGCCGGGAAACAAAAACCACACAGTAATTTGAACAGGGAAATTTTAATACAAGTGATCGTTAACCATCAAAAAGGATTTAAAAACCTCTAAGGCTAAAGAAAAAGCAGATGCAGAAAGCAACTACTCTATTTAGGGTCGACAGGGAGTGAATAAGAAAGAAGGAAGAAGAGGAACACCTCTCCCTGTCAAATGCAGAGATTCAGACCTTTTTGGAGAAAGCATGACTGACACAAAAATGATGGTGCTTAAACTTGCTGACATGAAAAGTGTCATTCTTAGCTGGCCCCCTAAGAATGACCTGCATGAGGGCTGAGAAAAATGCTCCAAGGTAGGGTAGATTTAACCTTATCTTTAGGAATGTCCCATTGAATGACTGAGAAACCTGCTGGAGGATTCAGTTAGGCCAGAGCTGGTTCCTACAAAAGCTTGCCAAGTGTCCAAGAAAACTGCCAGAGGGTGTAGGTAGACTGGTCCCTATGAAAGAGCTGCTTTTTTTTTCAGCCCCATCTCCTAACCAAGCCTCATATCAAGTCAACTAGCAAAGAAGAAATGTTTGCAGAGTCCAGATATAGTTTTACAAAGTGGGGCAAAGAAAAATATATTTAAAGCTGAGAAGCATTAATGTGATAACTAGCACAGGGAATCAGAGTAACAACAAGGTCCCCATATTCCATTAGCTCAGAAACTAAGTGGACAGAGACAAAAGAAGTAAATATTTATAACAGATTTGGATAAGTGCTATGATAGAGGTGTAAAATGTTCATAGGAATATAGAGAAGGTCACTTAATCTATCCTAGGGAAATGGAAGAAAGATCATGGAAGAGCTGACACTTTGACCAAGTTTCAAAGAATGAGTAGACATTAGCTGAATGGGGCATGAGTGAAGAGGAGAAAACTTTCCAGATACAGGAAGCAGCAAGGGCAAAGGGTAAGAGTGAGCTAGGGCATTGCTCATATGATGGATTATAAATTATATAAATTGCAAAATATGGCAAAAATGACCTAATGGGTAAGCATGGGCTAGATCACTAATTAATCATTCTTTTGTTTTTCAAATGTTATTTTAAGAAACTTGAAATTTATCTTGAAGACATCAGAGAGTAACTGAAAGATTGGAAACAGTTGGTGGAGGGGAGTGTCAGGATCGGAATCACAATACTGAAAATCCATTGCCAGAGTGAACTCGATGTAAGTTCTACAGGGATCTGTGTCTCTGTTCGCTGATGAAGCCAAATACCTATAGGAGTACCTGGTTCATAGCATAGGCTAAAAATCATTCACTGAATCAGTGAATGAGTGAGAGTTAATTTAAAAGATGGTGGCTAATTTGATTTTAGTTAGATGTGACTGAATATTCAATTGAAAGTTTAGGAGCCAGGTGAATATATATCTCTAGTTCAAGAGAGAGTTCTGCAAAGAAATTGAGTTTTGGGGATTGCCAAGATATAGGCAGAAGTTGAGGTCTTGAGTCTACATAAAATCACCTAAAGAGAGTGTAATGGAATGACATGAAAGAAGGTTATGACAGAACTTAAGAAACATCAATAATTAAGACAGGAGCAGAGAAAAAGAAGTCAGAAATAAGATTGAAAAATAACAAAAGATTTTGGAGATCTTGTGAGAGAGGTAATCTGAAAAAGAGAGATGGAAGATCAAGAAAGAAACAGTAGACAAATGTATCATAAGCATCAAGTAAGATTAAAAAGTCATTTTGATATCTTCTTATCTGGCTTTCTCTCCCTAAACCTATAATGTAACCTGCATGTTGCTGTATGCTGAGTCTTCCTAAAGTCTAGTCCTAATCATTTAACTCTTTAAAAACTTTTGCTGATTCCCTATTACCCTCAAATCAATTTCAAGAACAATTAACTAGTCCCCACCCTCAGGATGGGGGTGACTGCTACTTTGAACCCCATTGCATTTCACTGGGACTTTTCACATTCAGCCTTTAAAAGATATTTATGCACTTTTCTTATCACACATACAAGACCTGTCAATTGGACTGTAAGTTTCCTGAGAACAAGAACTGTGTCTTAATCTTTGTATCTCTGAAGAATTGGCATGATGCTTAATTAAAAAATAAACAAAATGTATTAAACACTCACATATTTTGAAAACTAAGCTAGATTGCTTTTCCTATGAATTTTATTAATTAACTTTAATGCTTATGTGTTAGGTATGATATTATCATTTTGTCTGCTCAGTGGACTTAAAATTCATTTTCAGATTATTATTACATGGAAAACTGGAATTTGAAACCAGGGCTGTGTGCCTGACAAGACTGTGAAATGCTTTTATAATACTGTGTATCACATTGTAGATGAAAGGACATCAATATTTATTTAATTAAATCGGTTCAAATTTATATCAACCTTGGAAATGGTTACCAATGGTATTGGTAGAGCCATTTGCTTGGTCTTATTGTACTTTTTTAAAATTATGTGATTTGGATGATTTAGAAAGTAAGGGCAAGGGATACAGTGAGGGAGAGATAATAAGTTGTAGATGACAGAATTAGGATCTTAAATGATACTGACAGGTTGAAATGATGTGTTAAAGTAAATGAGTTGAAATTCAACAGGGAGAATTCTGGAGGATGCATTAGTGCAGGGAGGCACGAAAGGTGAAAGAGCAGTTAGGATGGTTTTAAACAGTCCAGGAGAGAAGAAATGAGGACTTGAACGTTGTTAATGGGAATGGATGTGAGTGACACAGAGCATTTAGGATCTATATACCTTGACAAGTGAGTGGATGCAATGATGAGGAAGAGAGATTCAAATCGGACGTTAAATATTCGAGCCCAAAGAACCTAGAAAAGATGAAGACATTGGCAGAGACAGACAGGTCAGAAGGAAGACCTGCAAGGAGAATGGAATGAGAGGAAATACAGTGATTTCGACTGTGGGTATGCCACTTATTAAAGTGGAAATAAAATCATTTTCTTTTTTGAAAATTGGGACATTTGATTCATCACAACTCTATTTTAGGCATGTTATTGAACCCATTCATGAGTTTTAAATCTACATAATATTGAGCAACTATTTTGTGCTGGAAACAAAGCAAACTGCTCTATAAGCATCATTTTACTTAATTGTCATAACTTTCCCTGAATGTCCATTTACAGCTGAGGAAAGTGAAGCTGACAACTAGAAAAGATAGCTTAAGATAACCAAAGACATTTTAAAGACATCCAAAGACATTTATGGCATTCATTAAAGTTCCTATTAAATAAATGTGGTGTCTTTTTGTAACATTTCCACCTGATGTGAACCATTAGTTAAGCCCAGTTTTCATCTCATTAGATTTGTGTTACTGTTTCCTGTTTGTCCCCATTTTGGTATATTTACTCACAGGCTAAATCTATCTGTTTCTGGCCTCCTCCTTTAGGAGGAGCTCTAGCATCTGGAACTAAAATTCTGAGTCTGATCCATCTAGCTACCCTCAGGTGGACTTACCCCATCCCATAATTTCTTAAAATTCTCCGACACTCTCTGGGCTTTCTGGGATTGTTGTTTGAACTAGTTCTTGAAGGTAGACTGGAAGTTTTATGAGTGAAGAGAAGAGGAAAGGTATTCCAGACAGTCGAAGCAGTGCGAGCAAAGCACAGTGCAGGAAAGGCACATCAGGCAGAGGTAATTGTCTCAATGAAACTTGTTACATGCTTCTTGAATTTTACAGTGGAGGTTGAAGATGAAGAATTAAGAGATGGATGATTCCATGTTTCACTTTCATCTCCCAAAACCAAGTAGTTAATTTTTGTTCATTTTTGTGTACCACGCAGAGCTAAAGTGGACTTTCCTGTTTCCAGTATTATCCTAAAACTTTATTTCTTGACTTTCTCTTCTTGGTACATGTCTCTGTAAGAACCTCTAATAAAATTTTTGTATACTTTCAAATGAACTCCTAGATGATATATGGCAGTAACTGTTAGTTGTGTCCTTCCAATATTTAGTTTTCCTTTATTTCCTGAGTGATAAATTCTACAAATTTTACCAGGATTCAGAATGAAGACATATTTCTCAACCTCTCTTTTAAATATGTTCATGAGCCTCAACTATGGCCAGTTGGATATAAGCAGAGGTTATGTGTGTATAGGAAGTGTCCTTAAAGGAGGGTGACATAATCTTTTCCTTTAATGAAGATGAAATGATTGTAGCTCGAGCAGCTATTTTAGGGCCACTCCAGAAAAGCAGCATCGATAATAACGGCCAGCAAGAAATATAGTATTTACTATGTACCAGGAATTATTCTTCACACTTTGCATATATTAACTTATGCATATTTTATAACAATCATATCAGGTAGAAATCTGTTTCTTTAAATAATACTTAAGAGCAGAGATCATGTAACCACATTTCCTTGGCTAATGTTTGATGCTGCATTGTCACAAATTACAATACATAGTTCCAATGAACAATTTTCATTAAAGTAATTTATATTAGTGATTATAAATCTATTTACAGATGTAGATATGGAGGCATAGGGAGATGCAATGACTTGCAAAAGATTAAACAAGTATGAAGTTATAAAACTGGACTGTATCCATGCTCTTAACTTACTCTATTCTGAATGAAAGGCTGAAAGGAGTCTGGGATCTGTACCAATTTGTGATATTGCTACACTAACCTTAGAGAGCTGACCTCTGGACTTTTTCAGCAAAGAATCAAATCTTATGCACTAAGCCAGTTAATTTGGGTTTTCTGTTGCATGTAGCTAAACTTAATTCTAACTGTATAATGTCTTTTCTTTCAAGGTTGCTTTCAGATCATTAAACAATTCTTCCTTATAGATCAATTCTTGTTGCCCCTCGTATCTTCTGTGAGATAGAATTATCAGCAACATTCGTGAGAAATTTTATGTTCATAGGAAGTTTAAGCTTTAAAGTAGTTGATGTTTCCACAGATATGTAGCTAGATGAAGGCACCACAGCTACCTTCAGCATCTTCTCCTAGATCTATCATTTGTTGCCTATACTAGGAGATCATCGTTCACATTCTCTGTACGCTCTGTATGCTCAGGAATTCTGCAGTACACTTCTACCTGGGCAGCTCTAGTCTCTCTCTCTTTTTATTCAGCCAGTCTCAAGCATGTGTCTATTGTCAAGATCATGAATTTTAATAGAAATATATGCCTGAATAGTTTATTTCCAAGTCTTCTTGTTACTAAACTTATGATTTTAAGAACAAAAAGCTTTTGAGAAATGATGGACCGCTTTATTTAACAGAAACACTTATCTTACCAATTCTGCTGGGGTTATCTAATGGAAATACGGTAGGATTTGAGTCTTGCTTTTTAATTTTAGCTCTTAGGACCTGTCAAAATAGTTTAGTATAAAATGTCACAAGTAAAAAAACAGTGTAAAATTATGAACAAATTATTAAAATTTGAACTAACAAAACATGAGAGCATGGTTGAATCTAATACTTTCTTTTATTAAATTTTATTAAATTTATTGGGGTGACATTGTTTTTTTTTGTTTTATCTGATGCTGCTGTTAGATTATATTTAGCTGTAGTATAGAAGTTTGTCTATAGCTCTTATCATTTTATACAATTTCAAAAATCTGTTTAGATCTAGAAAATTTTCATTAGTATGTATGAATATGTGTTTTTACTTACTTTTTTTTTACTACTCCTCAGAAATGAGACCTGGGAAATTCATAATCAGTGTTTAAGCATTAGGAGAAAAAAAGAATTACATAGTATAAATATTAGACCAGAATAACTAAATAGAATCTCTTTTGAAAACTAGTCCATCTTTTGTTACTGCCTCTTAAGCAGTCAACCACAAGGCTGATTTTATTTAAACTAGAATCTTCTTAGATATACTTCAAGGTGTAACACTAACACACTAACATATCAGAAAACATTCTTTGCCTTAGAAACATAACTGCTGTCATAATGACCATCTGCTGGCTGTAGGTTTTGAACATCCAGTGACCTCTGACACTTATGACAAATTATGTACCAAAGAGCTAGCAATGCCTTGTTAAAATGAAGCCAGAGGCCCTCAAGTTCTCAACCCCTCTTGTTCTTAAAAGCATGGGTTAAACGGCGACAAGAGGCAGCTTGGACAGAAAACAGACATGGCAACAGCTAAAAGGAAATGAAATCCTAATCATCTACCCTTTGACTTTTGCAGCTAGCTTCACTGCAATGTGCTTTCAACCATTAAACTACCTTAACCTTCGAAAGAGCCAAACCAGTTAAAATTGACTGAAAATTTGCACATCACCACACAAGATTTGATTGATTCTTATTTGAAAATTGCATGGAGGACAGTTGTTTAGTGTAATATTTTTAACCAATAAGATAAGTTTCTCAGTCACCTCTGATGCACAGTAAAATTGATGTCATATAAAAAGCAATGGAAAGGACACTTTTCAAAGCCAAAGTTAGTCTAGCTGCAAAATATAGTAGTGCCAGTTGAATTTAGAAAGACTAAGCTATATTGTAAATAATTTTTTAAAGTACATAAAAACCAATTTCACATTTTGATCCCAATTCCAAAGATACATACTAATTTTATGTATGGGGGATAAAAAAAGGTTAGTTAGTATTTATTATAAAATTCTCTGTGTATTTCTATAAGCAATAGTTATTTGATTGTTATTGTTGCAAAAATGGTAAAAATATATGGAAGATAAACTTATACAATGCAATTTCTTCTTAGGACAGAAAAAAACCATGCAAGGCATTGTTGATTTACTATCCTTTGAGACAAAGTAATGGACTTAGGAGCAGAACTTTAGAATAAGTTAACTTAGTAATTAATAAGCTTATGGGGCATACTATACAAAAGAAATGTATATAAGTCCACATGAAAGGATAACATAAGAATGCTGACATACTGTAAAGTAGTATGACATTTCTTAAGTAAAACTTTGGGGCTCAAGAGCATTCAATTTCTTATCTGGTTTCTGTGTTTTCTTGCCTAATTAATGTAAAACAGTGTGGTCTTTGGAGTAAAAAAATAGAGACTGAGCAAGCAGATCATAGAACATTAAGGCATGTACGTCAGCGATGCAAAAGTCTACATTGTACCCTTATGCTTATCTGAAAAGTAGTTTACCTATATTTTTAAGGAAATGACAACACTTTCGTAGCTTTGTTTTGGGTTTTTTTTTTTTGGAGTTATAATTTACACTTTTGAGAAATATTTTAGGTACTATGCTAACTCGTCCAAAGGAGAATTTACGATCTGAAAAATCAACCTGTGATGAAGTTTAATACTTTATATATAGAGACATGAGGTGTTCGTTTAGCAGGTTTGAATTTCCAAATTGGATTAAATGATAAATAAAGTTAATTCTAGAAATGTCCCATCACTGTGCTTCTTCTTTGTGGGCTTTATAAACTGTATTCGGCAATTATTTTTCTTGTATTTTGTTTGGACTACTTTTAGAGGGCATGGGCCAGAGATTTAAATATTTCACCATTCTCTCTTATGCGAATTGTATAAATCATGGGTGCTTTATGAAATATGCTCATAAATATATCCTATAAATACTTATTTTATAATTATAGATTTCTGTCTTTTATTTGACTATTTTAATTGACATTTCGGAAAAAAACCCTGGTCTGAAGCAAAGTTTGTATGCAATATATTTCCAGTTTTGTTCTGTCTTTGCATTTCACCATATTCTTTTATCTTCATCTAGTGCCCTTGTTTATCCTTTTTGCCCCTTCAAGGACCACTACTTCCCTTTCCCACTATTCCCCATCAAAACTGACAGCTATGTTGCAGTCCCCAGAATGTGTTTTCTCTCCTGAAAATTAACAAAATTGTACCAATGAATGCAATAGCATTAGGGGAGTTTTCCATGAAGTTAGATGAGAAACTTAGAGATCATGTAACCCAGTGATCTTTTCATAAATGCATTTTTCAAATTAATGGAATTTCTTTTACTTTTCCAAGGATATCTCTGCTTGAAGTTGAAATGAGAGGCAAAGAGCCTTGATTGCTCATCTTGACTTCCTCCTCTCTGAACTGCTGTCCAGCTACCATAGCTTAATCCATAAATAGATTTTGAAAAGCCTTATGTAGCCCACCTATACAGTCATAAAGCTGCGCCTAAAAGAAGTAAAGTAATTTTGAGTCTTTGTCTGAAATGTTTCTCTTTAGTAAACATCTTCATATTTAAAAACCATTTTCATGGGACTCTCGCTTTGTCATTACCTGACTTCTGAATATAAGCATCATGTACTATTTTGTTGCCAGTTTTTAAACAATATTATGCTGCAATTGTTTCTGTATTTCTGTATTTCATGGGGACAGAAACTGTTTAATTCTTATCTCTAGCACCTACTAGTATATAGCCATAGCATGTACTCATTAAATATTAATATAAATCACTATTTTCTTGAGTTGACAAAAGTTACTATACAGCTCGATATTGGAGAAGTATAACTAAAATGACCAGTTCTCCAATCTCTATATCAAGGCTTGGTCTAATATGTAATTTTACTTGAGATTCCTCTCTGAAAATATTGTGTATTAAGACTTTCTTTCAGTACCCAACTTGAAAAGAATAAATGAAATTAGAATTTTGGATACAGAAGCTGTATTTTGCTTTTTACCTAAATTTGTCTGTTAATACTTATAAATATTAAAACTATCTTTTTCAATGCATGTATACTTCCTACATGCATGCATACATGTTTTCCCTTATGCAAACTTTCTGATCTAGTCTTAGCTGGTGGATTAGGATATTTGCCTTATCTTCCTCACTTGCTGCAACTGGCTGCTTCTTGTTTTGCAGCAAATATGTCTTTCCCACCCAGGTCTTTACAGTTTCACTCTATACCCATTGGCTCAGTATCATGGAGGGGAAATGTGTGGTACTCTAGGACTCTGAAATGGAATGGGTTGTTTTAATTTTAAAATATAAATATTTAGTGTTATTGGTAGGTTTGCGTAGAGGGTGAAATATCTGTTTTCTAGATGCTTAAGAGTGAATTTATCCATAAAGTCATGGATCAAACACATGTCTGATTAAATGTACCAATATAGTCAAATCCATATCCAAAAGTTCTGCCTCCTCCTGTTAAAATGTGTTTCTAAGGTAAAGCTCTGCGCTTGTTCCTAATCACATCTCTACTCACCTACTCAAAGACATCACTCCAGCAATTCTTTTTGTCTCCAGAATTTTCAATGTTTCTTTTCACTACACAAATAAAATGTAACATTCTCCATCTTTTAAACAAATCCCTCCCTTGAGCTCTCTCACTCCTTATCTCTGTCTTCTTAACCCCACCACACTTCTCTGCCTTGCAGCAAAACTCCTAGAAATAGATTCTATATGCATCTCAATTTCTTCTCTTTCTTTCCTCTTATTTACTCCTGAATCAATGCCAGTCAGCCTTTTTGTTATTCTGAAATTCAAAATTATCTCGCCAAAGGATAGAAGGCTGGAGCATTTGTAATCCTGAGTCCCATCTTCTCATTACTGAGAATCGCCTGTGGGGCCCTTGATTCCATACACCACCACAGGGGCTGAGTGAAGTGTTGTGGGTTTTGTTTTTGTTTTTGTTTTAAAAAAAAAAACCTAAAGGCAGTTAAGCAGAAAAATTTGGGAGATTGTTAGCATGGACTGGAAATGTCTACCCAGCTTCTGCTGAGCCTAGAGATTGGCCAAACGGATGTGATGCACAGGAAATAAAAAGTGTCTGCTTTGACCTTTTCTCTGTTTGCTATATCTTATTCTCTTTTTATGAATCTTCCTCATTTTCCTAACCTTTAAATTGGCATGCCCTAGGAGTTGATCCTTAGACTGGTCTCTTTTCTAACTATATTGATACTTATCCAAGTTTACACAGTCCAGTCATTTTGAAATTATGTGTATAATGTTAAATTCCAAATTTATATTTGCCTTTTTTGAATTATAGACCAATATATCAGGGACCTATACAACCTACTTCGATGTTACTTCAAAACCAAACTTTTGACATAAGTTTGCCATATAACCCAGTAATTATCCTCTAAAGAATCTACCCATGAAAAATAAAAATGTGTGTCCTTACAAAGATTTGTATGTTACTGTTCAAACTGCATTATTTATAATAGTCCCAAGCTAGGAAAAACCCTACTAGTAACACATCCATACAATAAAATGCAACATGGATGAATCTCAAAACACAATATTAAGTGAAAGAAGCCAGATACAAAAACCTACAAATTGTAGGATTATATTTTTATGAAATATCAGAATAGGCAAATCTACTAAGACAGAAAGTAGTTTAGTGATTTCTGTTACTGGCAGTCAGGTATTTGCATTGTGTGAGAGTCTAGGCTCGGTCCTTGGATCCCCCATGAAAGATTTATGAGGTCTGACACTTGGAGAATAAAGACAGAACTAATGAAAAGTAGCAAACAGAAGCAATTTTATTAAGTAAAGTAGCAGAGTAAAGTACACTTGGAAGAAAGTCCAAGTGGACACCTCAATAGAAGATTGAGGGCCCTCAAGACATTGAGAGTTGGGGTTTATATGGGCCATAGGGTTTCTTTGTTCTCCTTCTTCCCTCCTACCTCAAATGGACTGAATTTTCTGCTCCTCCCTTGGGCTCGCCTACTCCAAGCTGGGGCCTTCATAATGTGTGCCCATAGATGGAAACTCATAAACCTGCCTCATGGGAATTTTGAGAGTAGGTGCATGCCCAGTTGACTAATTTTGCCCATTCCAGTTGAGCGCCCCCAGAGTAAGTCATATAATGGTCATTTGCAGTTAACTGACCTACGGAAACATGGGGGGCCTTGGGGAAGAGTAGGGGGTGAGAAAGGTGCCAGGCACTACTAGGCTTTTTTGAGTGCCTATCTGGCTTCTCACCTTGGGGGAATGAAGGAGGCTCTACAAGCCTGCCAGAGTCCTGGTTGTATATTTTCTTCTGCTGAGCTCATCTGGGGGCCTCATTAATTCTTCATTGTCCCTCTCCCTCCGGATCATATCTACCTATCAACTTACCCTGTCAATTTTCAGGATCTTGAGATATATATGAAGAGTTACTACAAATGTGTACAAAGGCTCTTTTTGGGGATAATGAAACTGTTCTAAAATTAGATCAGATTGATGGTTGCGCAAATTTAAATTTACTATAACCATTAAGTGATATACCCTTAATGGGTGAAATTTATGATACAGAGGGTACCGCTTCAATAAAGTCATTAAAAAAAACAACTTTGATCTATCTAAATTTTCTTCTGTCTTCTTCATTTTAGAAAATAGCAGCCCTATTTGCCAAAAAAATATTAGAATCATTTTAAATCCTTTTTTATCCATCACAAATCTAATCTGGCACTTCTACTACTAATAAACTTTGTCCCCACTACCACTTTAGTAAGACACCATTATCTCTTGCCTTGACTATAATAAGAGCTGCCTAACCTCCATGCTTTTATTGTTCCCACTATAATTTATTTTCCATACAACAAATTATACTACTTATTTGTTCAAAACACTCTAGCACATTTCCTTCACACTCAGAGTAAAATACAAAGATGTCATTATGGTAGGGTATCCAGATAAAATACAGGAAACCCAATTAAACATGAATTTCAAATAAACAACAAATATTTTTTAAATTATATATATCCTATGCAATATTTTGGGTATATATATGTGTGTGTGTGTGTGTGTGTGTGTGTGTGTGTGTGAGTGTGTGTGTGTATACATTTTAGAACTATTCATAGTGTATTTGAAATTAAAATTTCACTTGGCGTTCTATATCATTATTTGTTAAATTTAGCAACCCTGAATCAAAATTGCTCCATGATCTCTCTCTCACTCTCTCTTCTCTTCCTGTTTATTTATTTATTTATTTATTGGTCACTGAGTCTTTTTTTTTTTTTAACCACTTTCAAAACAAGAATATTCTAACCATTGGACCTTTGAGCTTGCTCTTTCCTTTTTCTAGAAAACTCTTTCCCCAAACATCTGCATGGCTTGTTCTCACATTTCATTTAGCTTTCTGCTCGAATGACAACTATTCATAGAGGGCTTTTAGATCAACCAATCTCAAACAGTTCCTGCAGTCCACCATTCTCAGTATTCTCATTTGGTTGTACTTATCTTCTTAGCACTTATCACAAGTGAGCATACAATATATTTGCTTTGTCCATATCTAATGATAAAGTAGAGGCAGGAAATTTGTCTCTTGACATTTCTGAATGCAAAGGAACTAAAATAGTACCTGAAAGATAATGTGATTAATAAATTTAGTCATCCATCCATCCATCCTTCCATCCATCGATTTGTTTATTTATCCATTCAACATTTTTCCTTTTATAGGTCCTGGGTTTCAAATCACATATAGTGAGTGACATTGTCAACCTATCAAGTGCTGTATTTTTAGAAGGCAAGCGGAAAAAAGAGAAGCAAGGGTGTGGTGAAGCTAACAGACACAAATTGACAGACAGAAATAGATATGTGTCTGTAGACTAATAATAGCAAAACAAGTTGGGTGGAAGCACGGTTGCTACACTTGTGTCTCTGAGTGACAAGCTCACCCACCCAACTGGAGTTCAGGAGAGAGGTTAAGTTGAGAGACAGTATTTGGGATTCATCTGCCTAGGGGCGATAGTTAAAACCGATGACTCCTGAGTTCCTGTCGGCAGCTGCCGTACACACCCGGAACTCTCCATTAACATTTAAACTGACTGTGAAGTCCACAATTTTGTCCTCTCTCTTCCATCAATCACCTTCTTCCTTTTAAATTGTAGAAGTCCTCCCTGTCCACTGGCACATTTACCCTTGCCTATACAATTCTCCGGTATTTTCTATTTTCTATATGATTTCACTTTACCCACCTTACCATCCAGCCTTGCTTCATCTTATTTCTTTTTTCTTCATATCCTCTGCTTCTCAAGAATATTATCTCACTTCAGCCTTTACACCAAAATTGATTTCCCTAAGGTCCCCAGTCACCGATCTTTATTTTTTTCAACATTCATTCCCATGGACTTCTTCCTTGAATATGAGGCCATCGACCATTATCTTTTTCTTCATATTTTGTCCTGCTTTGCTCTTTCCAATGTTACTCAACAAAGCCTAATTTACTTTTTCTACCAACTTTATAATCTTGGTTTTCCTTGCATAATTCAATTATCTTTTTTTTCTTCATGCTTGGTCTCAAGTGTGAATAATCTTCAAAATTCTGTTATTAACTTTCTGTTGCTCTTTTTATAGTTTCTGGTCTATGGAAGCTTCATATAACCTCATGACTTTGCATTCCAATACTAGGTATGTGCCTCCCCGACCTATACAATCTGCTTGGTTACTTATTTCTACAGTTCTGGCAACACATCTCTATCTGCTTGTTGTATGTATTCATTTTCATATACTGAAGGGATATACATTTTAACGTGTTAAAATATAATTCTTAATAATTGATATGTCCTATCTTTCCAAATATACCTTTATGTTATTTAGCAGAATAAGCTCTGAATTATATTTCTTTTCAAAAAGTGTTTTTAAATATTCGATAATTGGGCAATTATTGTTTTATGTGGAAAAGAATGTGAAAAATTTTATTTATTTATCTAGATTAAGGAACATACACAAAAATGTACCAAGATTTTTTTTCTTTTTTATTAGTTAACTTTTTCTTACCAGTTTCCAGCTTAAAGTTCCAGTGGTACTTTAGGATAGCAAAATGGTAAAAATTGTAAATACATACACATTTATGTTATACTCACATTTTTGTTGGTGCTTTTAATCATATTGAATTTCATATCATCTTCTTTTATGCCAGATAAGATCATCAAGTCTTGCTCTAAACCTGTGTCCTATACTTTCTTCTGATTCTCTCCAACTCCCAAAAATATGATTGAGCAGATGACTCTCTTTGGAGATCTCTGATTATGATTTCTGATCAAAACCAACCTCTCTCATTTTTTGTGATCCCCCTTTGTGTCTCAGTGTCTAATAACCTGCTAAGTAGGTAGCAGGATTTCCATGCAACAGAATTTTGCTATAATTGACCTTCTGCCTCTTAAAAATGTTTAGAATTTGTACTTGCTTGAAAAATTTTGGATTTGAGAAAATGTAAACGTGCTAAAAAAGATTTATTTATAGAACTTTTTGAAGAATCAACAAAGATATAGGTAAACATGAACACAGACATAAATTAATCTTTTAAGCAATAAACATATTTTGATTCTTAACTATATATAAGAAAGAAGATCAGAAATAAGTGCATATCTGTTGAATTTACAGTCTGATTGGAACAAGAGAAAAAAGACTTGAGAGTTTACCGAGGGATAATGAAGATATAAGAAAGGGATTCTAATTTAATAAAAAGGTAAAATTAAAGAGATATGGAAAATTAAAGAGATAAGAGGAAATGTAAAAAAATGGCAATCTAGAAAATGTGAAAATAATCAGAAAAATATAAGTCAGAGGAAATGTCAGTTTCATTGTATGAGCAAGCTATTAACAAAGGAATATAGTTTTTAACTCTAATAAATCCAAAAATTACATAGAAAGAAAGCACCATGACCAAATCTTCAAAAATATATTAGTGATATAGAATATTAATTTAAGTTATGTTAGAAAAAAATAAAAGAATTTCAAATAATTGTCATGATGTGAATTAAACCTTTTGGTAGATTGTTTTGGTATGTACACAAAAGAACATTGAAACAACACATACAAAGGTAGAAAGAAAATCAGAATAATAGCTAGTGCTTTATGATAGAGTTAGTAGGGTTTGAGTGCTTAATGTTACTTAGGCCCAGTTTGATAATTTGATGTAATTTTGAAATATATATATAAAATCACATTGTTATATCACAATTATATCCTAGAAAATATCCTACACAATTTATCTCATAAATGCCTATAAAATTTATGAAATTTATTTATTATTATTTTTATTTCATCAATGAGAAAAATGATTAAGAGATATTTAGCAAATTTGTGATTATAAAGATGGGGTATTAAAAGAAAGTCTTAGTGAATCCTAAAGATCATGGTCTTTCTACCATAATACATTGCCTCCCTCCACATGTGAATTAAAATGAGGATATAATTTGTATGGGTTAATTGTCTTTATTTCTTAAAATATCACCTGAGATTATACTTCAAAATCTATAGTAAGCCACCAGTTTATTTGGGCTAAAATTTGTGAATCTAGCAGTTCACAGTTAAAATGAAAATACTGTTAAAATGGTAACATATGGCCATCTTTGAATATTAAATTTCCTAACCCCAAATAATCTATCAGATCAATATCTAATAGTTACAAGAAGGAGAAAGAAAATTGGCAAAGATAAATCTGGATTATTGACACTACCTGCAAAGCAAAACTCAGAAAGGGCTCTGTGCTGGCAGGGCTATATTTGTGGTTGGGGATGGGGAAAATGGGGCTTTGAGCTCTTAAGTAAGGAGCTAGGCACCACAATATGAAAGAAAGTGTCAGCCCACCAAAAACAAGTTTCTTGAATTTCTAACAGTGCCTTGGATTTGGTACTTTATACTAGGACATTAAGGGACAATTTCAGTTGGTATAAGTAGCATGCATCCTTGATTCGAACATGCATATGTTTTCACATTTTAAACTCTGAAATTAGGAGGTATATTGCATTTTATATAAGAGAGCATTGCATCATAGTTAAATTGGCATGCATTTTTATTTCTTAATCGTAGTGTATCTTATAACTGATGACATCTTAGATTTGATGAAGGACAGTAAGTGAGGTTCATCTGAAAATTAAAAGAAAACGTGTATGTGTCTATTCTTAGTTCTCTCATTGATGCGCAGCATTACTGTTAGTGCAAATTCTATTCTGAACTGAATTTCCTTACAAGACTACTATCTCATAAGAGTGCCAATCAAGTTTCTTGTTTGCTCTATTCTGCTATGAAGATGGTTCGATGTTGAGAAAAAAGAATTGAAACTATCTTTATATGAGTAGTGTATATAAAAGCCATGATATCTTTATGGCATTCAAAATAGAATTTTTAAAGTATCACAGGGCTTAGGATACTTTTACTTTTAAATAAATTTTTAAGTTTTGCAAGATGTTTGATTTTTGTAAATTTCTATAGCTAAAAGAAATATTTTAACTAGGTAGCTGATCTGAAATATAAAAATTGAGTTCTGTTTAAAAGAAAGTCTTGAATCTGATAAATTGAGTGCTAGTTAAACACTGAAAGCAAAAGCTCTGAGCTGTATATTTCAAGCTGGATTCTCAGTTTTTGTTTTGTTTTTTAATAAGGCATAGTTTCCCATGCAGTAACATATGGTTTCAATATTTGAGCATTCTCAGCCATTTCCCCATATGTTTGTTGTAATCAACTAACCACGCATGGCCAAATTCTGTCCTTAGATGAGCACAGAGAATGCTCACTGGGGTTGAGGTAAACAAGCACATTTTATGCAGCAACCTATGACCCACAAACCAGGCTTCTGCAAATGGATGATGATTACTATATTTTAGAAATGATTTAATTGCAGAAACTTTCTCTGAGAATGTCTGAGATTTTCCGTTTGACAAAGTTCTTGAAAGACTTGGGGAAAGTTGTGTGTGAAAATGAGCATGTATTTATTCCACAATTTAGCACTCTTGTAAGTACTAAGTATACATTGTCTACTCTCCTGCAGCTCCCATTCTAGAAACATAATATTGACAATAAACAAGTAAACTAATAAATGAAGCAAGAAATTTATATAAATGCAATAAAGATGATAAAATATCTTTATGTCTGAAGATGATATTTAGACTGATGGGAATATATTGCTAGGGTAGTCAGAGAAAGTCTTCTCTCTGAAGAAGTGATATTTGACCTGAGACCTCAGACTGCAATGATGAGAAGGAACCACCCATGTGAAATTTTGAGTAGAAATAAGAATGTACCATACAAGGGTAAGGTCTTAAGGCTTGGACAACTTCATGGTTCTGGAGGGAGGTGAGTATGGAAGTGCAGTCAAGGACCAGATCATGCAAGTTTAGGTAGACCATGGTAAGTTGTGTGGATATTAGTCTAATCATATCATGCTGGAATGTTTTAAGCAAAGAGTAAAGCAAATTGATTTTTTTATTTATTTACACTTTTATATATATTAATATTCCATTACAATTACTTTGCCAAACAAATGACCTCACCCAAAATATTTATTTAGGATAGTAATGGAAAATAGAGAAAATTCCACTATTTAGTGGGAATGAAAATTGTGACACTGGCAGGAGCATTTAAAGACATATTTAAAATCTGGAACATAAACTTGGTTTTCTGGAACATAACTTCCCTAGGCATGGAGTCCTTGTTTATATACATACAATATGATAAGGAATCTTCCTGTGAGGTTTAAGGGGAAAATTAAAACATGGAATGATCCACACGTGAACCTCACAATCAATATATACACTTACATCTGTGATAATTGTTAGGAAAATTTCAATGAAAAGTGTTGTAATAATAGAATTTTGTTTGACAGGTAAAGATTTTTTGAAAATAGAAAAACAATTGATGTATTTAGATATCATGCAATTATTTCCAAAATTCAAGTTTGGCACATGAATATACAATAAATCTTTTGCCACCCCTGTGCCGTTTTAATTTGGATCCATTTTTATTCACTTTAAATTTGATTTAGTGACATTTATATGTCAATATTAAGGAAATTAGAATTCTTTAAAAGAGGTTTAATTTTCAAAAATAGCAAAAGGAAATTTTTTGGCACATGAGAACATAATTACCCAGTGTCTCATCTCCCCTCTTTTATTCTCTAATATGATAAAAGTAAAATCACTGGAGAAAAAAAACTAAATGTTTGGAAATGTTTAACAAATATTTGTAGGTAGATTTATTTTCCAAATATTTGGTGTGTGTTTTGAGGTTGTAAGTTTCATGGCACTTACGTTTCACTAAGTTTCATGGCACTTTCAAGTGGTTATTTATGTTCAGTGACATACAGAGATTTATAATAAACCAAGGTTGCCTAGCTACAAAAATCTAATCTGATAAATGTAGGATGATTGAGCTTGGTCTGTAAATTTTGATAGGGCATGACTTTTCTCACTTAACTGTAGGCAAGTACAGGAATTACCTATCCATTGGCTGCATTGGTGAGTAGGCTAGTTTATGCTGTGGTAACACAATAACCTCAAATTTCAGTGACTCAGAACAACAAAGTTCATTTCTCCATGTGTTGACAGGAATGTTTTGCTTTTCATAGTCATTTAGAAATCCAGGTTGATGGAGGAATCATGATTCTTTTTTCTTTTCCAGTTTTTTTTTTTTGAGACAAAAATCACATAACATGGAATTCGCTGTGTTAGTGTACAATTCAGTGATTTTTAGTATATTTACAACGTTGTACAATCATCACCACCATCTGTTTCAGAACATTGGCACCACCCATAAAAGATATGTTATATGTGTTAACAGTAACTCCCAATCTGTTTCTCCTACTCCTGGGAAAACATTAACCTACTTTCTGTTGCTATGGATTTGCCTATTCTGGACATTTCATATAACAAATCAAACAATAGTTATTCTTTTGAAACTGGCTTATTTTACTTAGCATTATATTTTTAAGTTTTGTCCATGTTGTAGCATGTATCAGTATTTCATTCCTTTTTATTGCTAAATAATATTCCATTGTATAGATATACCACATTTTTATCCATTAATCAGTTGATGGCCATTTAGGTTGTTTCTACTTTTTTGGATATAAATAATCCCGCTATAACCATTTATATACATTTGTGTGTGTGTGTGTGTGTGTGTGTGTGTGTGTGTGTGAGCATGTTTTCAATTCTGTTGGGTGGAATTCCCAGAGGTGGAATAGCTTTGACATATAACTTTATGTTTAACTTCTTGAGGAATTGCCACACTCTTTTCTACAGCTGCACCATTTTATATTCCCATTGGCACAGTGTATGTGGTTCCAATTTCGGCCCTTCTTATTTTCCTCATTTTATTTAATGGACATCCTTATTGGTATGAGGTGGTATCTCACCGTGGTTGCGATTTGCCTTTCCTTAATGATGAATGATGCTGAGCATCTTCTTATGTGTTTATTGTCTATTTGTATATCTTCATTGGAGCAATGTCTACTCAAGTTCTTTGCCCATTTTGTAATTGGGTTATTTCTTTTTTCATTGTAAGAGTTATTTTTATATTCTAGATTTTAGATCCTTATCAAATGACTTGCAAATATTTTCACCAGTTCTGTGGTTGTCTTTTAATTTTATTGATAGTATCTTCTGAAGCACAACATTTTTTTATATTTAGATAAATTCTAATTTATCTATTTTTTTTTCACTTATTGCTTTTGCTTTTGGTGTTATATCTAAGAAATCTTTGACAAATCCAAGGTCATGTGGATTTACACCTATAAGTCCTAAGATTTTTATGGTATTAGCTCTTACATTTATGTTTGTGATCCTTTCTGAGTTAATTTTTGTATAGTGTGTGAGGAATTCAAATTCATTCTTTTGAATGCAGGCATCCACCTTTTCCAATATAATTTCTTAAGAATGGTATATTTCCTCATTGAATAGTCCTGGTACTTTTGTCAAAAATCAAATGACCATAGATGAATGAATTTATTTCTCAACTTTTAATTTAGTTACCTTGATTTATATGTCTAGTCTTGTGCCAGTACTACATTGTATTAATTACTGGAGCTTTGTATTAAGATTTAAAATAGGGAAATTTGAGTCTTCCAACTTTATTCTTATTTTTCAAGATTGTTTATGCTATCTGGAATCTCTTGCATATCATTAGAAAGTTTAGGATTAGCTTGTCCTTTTCTGAAAAAAAAAAAAGGCACCCAGAATACTAATAAAGATTGCAGTGAATCTGTATATCAGCTGGGGAAATATTGCCATCTTAATGATATTAAGTCTTCTAATCCATTAACAAAAGGATTTCTTTCTATTTATTTAAATTTATTTAAATATGTTTTATAGTTTTCAGTGTACAAGTCTTGCACTTCTTTGGTTAAATTTTTTCCTGTATATAGTATTCCTTTTGATGCTATTGAAAATAATTTTTTTTCTTAATTTCATTTCTAGATTATTCATGACTAATGTATAGAAATACAATTGAATCTTTGTATATTAATTTTATATCCTATAACTTTGTTGAACTCATTTACCAGATCCGATTGTGTGTGTGTATTCTTTAGTGTTATATATACATAAAAGTATGTCATCTGCAAATTGATAGTTTTACTTCTTCCTTTCTAATCTAAATTATTTTTATTTTTTCTTCTTGCCTAAATGCCTGACTAGAAATCCTGCACAGTGTTGATAAGAGTAGATATCCTTTTCTGGTTAAATAGCTTAGAAAGAAAGCTTTCAGTCTTTCACTATTAAGAATGATGTTAGCTCTGAGTTTTTCATAGATGCCCTTTATCAAGTTGAGGATGTCCTCTTTCATTCCTAGCCTGTTGGTTATTTTTATTATGATATTATGTTGAACTTTGTCATGCTTTCTGTCTATTGAAATGATTACTTTTTCTTTATTATATTAATATAGTGTATAAAATTGATTAATTTTAATATGTTCAACAAATCTTGCATTCCTGGGGTACGTCCCATTTGGTAAGGGGTATATCATTCTTTTTATATACTGCCAAATTCCATTTGGTAGTATTTTATCTATATTCATAAAAATATTGATTTGTAGTTTTCTTGTGATTTTTTTTTGTCTGACTTTAGAATTAGCATAACACTGACCTCATTAATGAATTAAGAAGCATTCCTCACATTTCTATATTTTGGAGAAGTTTGAAAAAATAGATATCAATTATTTTTAAAATATTTTGTGTAATACATCACTGAAGCCATCTAGCCCTGGGCTTTTCTTTGGTACAAACTTTTTGATTACTAATTCAGTCTTTTCACTTGTAATAGGGTCTATCCAGATTTTCTATTTCTTTTCAAATCAGTTTTGATTGATTGTGTATTTCTAAGAATTTGTGCATTTTATCCAGGTTACCTAATTTGTTAGAATACAAGTATTCATAATATTCTCTGATAATCCTTTTTATTTCTGTAAAGTGATAAGTAATGCCACTGTCATTTCTGATTTTAGTAGTCTTTTTCATCAATATGTTAATAGGCTTGCCTATTTTCTCTATTTTTTTATTCCCTATTTCAATTATTTCCACTCTAGTTTTATTATTTCCTTCCTTCTCCTTATGTTGTGTTTATTTTTCTCTTTTTTCCTACTCTCTTAAGATGGAAGATCAATTTTCAGTCTTTCTTTTTTATTAAAGGAGGCATTTAGAGCTATAAATTTTTCCAAATGCTGCTTTCGCTGCAACCCATAAGTTTGGTATTTCATGTTTTTGTTTTCATTTATCTCAAGTATTTTTTAATTTCTCCTGTGATTGCTTCTTTGACTCATTTGTTATCAAGTAGTATGTTGTTTAATTTCCATGTATTTGTTAACTTTCTAGTTTCACATGTTATTGATTTAGAATTTTATCCCACCGTGATTGTAGAATATACTTTTACAATTTCAATCATATATTTATTGAAGTTTGTTTTTTGGCCTAACATGTACCATATTCCTGGAGAATTTTCCATGTGTTCTTGGGAAGGATGTGAATTCTGCCATTGGACTATTAGGTTAGGTTTATTTGGCTATTATTGTTAGGTCTGTTTGGTTTATACTGTTATTCGAGTCCTCTATTTTTAATTGATCTTCTGTCTAATTCTAACTTTTATTTAAAGTAGTGTTGAAGCCTCCAACTGTTATTATTGATCTATTTTCCCTTCAAATCTGTCAGTTTTTGGCTTCATGTATTTTTGCGTGCTGTTGTTAGGTGCATATATATTTATAATCATTATAGTTTCTTGATGTCATTGTAGAATGTCTTTCCTTATATCTATTAACAACTTTTGTTTTAACATCTATTTTTTCTTTTATTTGTATAGCCACTCCAGCTTTGTTTTGGTTACTGTTTGCATGGAATATCTTTTTCTATCATTTTATTTTTAATTTGTTGTTTTAATTCCATATATATAGTTGTTGTTGCCCTGGAGAATATTTTAATTTATAACAATGTAGTTCAGATTAATATTAACTTAATTTCAATAGTATACAAAATCTTTGCTCCTACATGGTTCCATTCTCCTCTCGCCTTTAAGCTGTTATTGTCACAAGCTATCTCTTTATATATTTTGTGGCCAACACAAAAAATGTATAATTATTTATTTATGTAGTTTTGTTTTCAATCAAATAAGAAGAAAAGGATTTATAAAAACATTATTATGTCTTCCTTCTGCTGGCTTGAATCTATTATTTGGGCCTCTCTAGTAATTTTTTTAAAATTTTAGTTATATCCTTTAACTCTAGAAAGAAAATTATATATATATATATATATATATATATATATATATACACACACACATATATATATATATAATATGTAATTTACTTTTTATATTTTCTAATTGCTGAGATGTCATTCTCATACTTTAATTCTAGACATATTTCATTTAGGTCTTTGAAGATATTTAAAATAGCCTATTTAAAGTCTTTGTCTAGTAAATCTGATGTTTGGAAATCTTCAGGACAATATCTATTGATCGCCTGTTATGAGCCACAGTTTCCAGTTTCTTTTCACGCCTCTTAATTTTTTGTTGTTGTTGAAAACTGAACATTTTCAATATTATCATGTGGAAAATCTGGAAATGCGATAACCCCATAGTTTTTTGTTTTTTTCTGAACTGCTTGTAGGACACTTACTTTACATATAGAATATATATAAAGTAAGAACTTGATTTCTTCCAAACTCGCAAAGCTCCTTTAGCTAACATAGAAGTATTCTGTATAACGGAGTAAATTATTTCTAGTTATTACTTTTCTCTCAAAAGCAGCTTGGTATGTTTTAAGGGTCGTATGCCTCTAAAAAACTAATTTCTGAAGGATTCAACTTTAGGACAATAACTCAGTAAGAGGTGGAAGAAATGAGAAATAAATATTAACATGGAATGAGTTATTAGTACATTATATAAGATGTATTATGGTTAAGTATGCATTTCTAAACAGAGGTTGTTATTTTTCCCCAATCCAGACAATATCGAGTGTGGTTTACAAATAGCTATTGTGATATTGTGGACTGAGCTCCAGGATGGATGCAGCAAGTAAGTTGTCTCAGCTCTGACCTTATTAGAAGACTGTTCGCGTGGGCTCGATTTTCTTATTTGAGTAATGGATCTAAGTTGGATCATTTCTAACATTCTATAATTTAAATCCACAATCCCCAAATTATCCAATGCTATTTGTTTTCAAAATTGTGCCTCAAAAATCTTTCTGATAGATTTTTCTGTTCCCAGTAGAACTTGTTCAATATCTGATCATATCTCAAATCTCGTTGCTATTAAAATAGAGTTCTCATTCATGTCCCTGGTTCTTGCTTTCGTGTCTAGATTTCTAACTCTGATCATTAATTGAAACTGCCTATTCTGTAAGGGCTTTCCACTAAACATCATATTTATTATGTTCCTTTCCCATGTAAATGGTATGTCTTGTTCTTGCTCACTGTGATGATTCACCAATGAAAGAAGAGATAGCTCTTAAATGATAGGTTTAAGTGATCAAAAAAGTTATCAGGGATTCTGATAAGCCTTTTGTATAAGAGATCTTCGAAGAAAGCAAAGCAGCAAAATCTGTGAAGCTAACATATGGGGCCCTGAAAATCCCCTGTTCAACCCCCATCACTACCATCCAGAATCCTCTTTATTCTGCCCCTATCCTCTGTGAAGACAGTTTTACAAGAGGTTATTTGAGGCACAAGATAAAAGTGGATATAGTACCTATTCTAATTTTTCTGTCAAATGTCACTACAGGCAGGAAAACATTCTCTAATGTCCATACCTCTATTCTAGAGGTTACATCCGTATTCATTCATTGCCCTGTATTTCCCCACCTCTATATCTGCTTTCCAGCTCCAGTGGATGAGGAGAATAGAACATACGCACTAGATATAAAAAGGTACACTGAGTACAGGGATTTCAATTGAGTCTTTTTTTCTCTCTATCATCATGGCATGTAATTGTAAGACATTCCTTTATTAACTAGACCATGATTAAGTAGATAAAAATGTCTCCTTTCTAAAGATTTTCAGAAAATAAAATCTCAAATTTATTTTTAATTTTTATTGTTTTATCCTTTAATATAGAAATGAAAAGATAGTCTCACCCTTATTTTCCTTAAGAAAAACAATTTATGGGAACATCAGTCCTGCAAAGAAACTAGCCATCATTTTCATGATTTCTTCAACGTATGTTTTTTCCACTAACACTAATAGTTCAATATTTTGTTGTCACAAAGCATCATAAATAACTCTGATGAAGCTTCTATTGAGAAAGTCCCCAGAGTATGAAAGTAAAACCTAGTTAATTTTGCAAACTTTTCTAGATACCACACATGCCCTTCTTTTATTGCCGAATCAACACAGTGAGCATATAGTTAGTAAATTACTCAGAATCTGTACTTTCCTGGCCTAATATTTAAAAAACAAATGAGTTGTGTGTTTTATTTTATTTTATTTTATTTTATATTTTATTTAAGAAATTGTCTCCATGAATGAAGTAAAAGGCCAGTGGCAACTTAGAACATCTCATAATTCATTATGCACACATTTTCATTAAAATATTTATGATAGTTTCTATGCTACAGGATTTCATGCTCAGGTGCAACTGCCCCTGCGGTATCACTCCAATATGTAGCACTGAAATGACATCTTTAATATTTGTCTAAGGAAAAGGGTCAAGCGTATGAAAAGTGTCATCACTTAACATATACTCAGTGTATTTTTTAGGCTAAACTACTTTTACAGATAAAATGAACTTCACAAATGAACTTAAGTTATCCTTCAGTTTTTATAGAAAATCTTTCAATGGGAGACAATAGTTTTCAGAGTCTACACAAATACTTGAAGTAGTAACCTTGGTACTGATGGGTGTGGATGTATTCATGTCATAAAACTTGGGAGGATGTATGAAAAAGTTCATGGACAGGGCATACACTCTGCCCCAGATCTGTACAAAATCTAAAGTCAATGTGCTGCACAACGTGTGGGAACTCCTACGTGCTAGCAATGATTTCAAAGGCTTAGTGTGAGCCTCATATAATGGACATAAGATAGTTAATCCTGTAAAGAGGGCAAAAAGCAGGGATAACTTTCTTTAATACCTAGTATGGTGCTTTGTACACATGGACATTAACTGAATATTGTGGTTGACTACAGAAGAAATCAAAGTATAATAATAATAATAATAATAATAATAATAAAACATGAGACAAGATGGCATGATTTCCTTTCTTTAATCTCTTTATCAGCTAACAAATAAAAATTTGCACCACTCTTGCTATGCCAGGCTTTATAATAATGCCTTCATATATTTTAAAGATAGAACCACATTAAAAATCAGTATTTAAGAGACAAACAAAGGAAAAACAATCAGGCAAATTTCCCAGAGAAGGAATGAACAAAGTAATTTGAGAAAAGCATAGTATTCGGACAATCCAGCAGGGTGAGGAGGAGGAAGAGGTGAGAATACTTTCCAAGAAGGATAAAGTCTTTTCTAGTGTCATCTTATGCTGAGATCAAATAAGAGAATGACTGAAACCTATCCATATGCAGCACTGGTGTCAACAATTTTTTTGGTAGAGTGATGGAACTGGCAAGAGAGAAGGGAAAGAAGACTGAAGAGAGGTATCTGTTGGATGTCAGTGAGTTGAAGGAGTTGATTCTCAATGGCTTCTGTGGTTTTTGTTTTTTGGTTTTTGGTTTTTTTGCTGAGTGAGAGGGAAAATTATTTCCTGGAAGTGAGGGATTGGGGTTAATGTAAATGTTTTAGATAGATGAAACTGAGTTTGAAATAGTCACTGTGAAGAATGGGTGAGAGAGCTGACCAGGCAGCCCTGTGGACCTTGTTGGGGTTGTAGACCATGACTGTTGATGGTCATCACTGTTTTAGTGTTGATCCAGAAACTGCCGTGAATTTTCCTGTTAAACTCTGGGTTTCTCTTGAAGATAAGGACTATATCTTACTCTCTAACCTCAGCAGATAACATAATGTCTGGACTCTATATAATGATCTATAATTATTTGCTATATGACAAAATGCTGACCCTTGTTGTAAGAGGAAAACAGTCATTATTGTCTCTTATTCATGGGCATCAACAGATAAATAAACTTCCCTGTTTTCTTACTGTGCTATGCCCTCAAACTCTTATACTATAGTTCTCTTTTCTATTCTTTCTCAGTGGCCCAATATTTTCCCAGTTGAGTGATGGTGACTAAAGTGGCATAGATGATCATGGGTGATTGTAGAATGCTAATCATCTATCATATTTAGCAATTGCAAAATCTTTTCAATGGAGATTCTTAGTAAAAAGCTGTATTAGGGAAACACCTCAAAAGAGAACAGCCTATTTGTATAATGAAATTTTTTCTTGTTCCTCATTTCCAAATTTTATTTTCTATCATAGCATTATATTATTCTTAATGGTAAGCAATTGCAGATTCAGTTTCAGTTCATAAAATCAATATCTTTAGTGCTAGATAAATAGTAATAAAGATCTATATTTCATGCTAACCAAATAGAAAAGCATCCAACTTCCTTTGTACCATAAAGCTGTAGACAGAGCTAATTCAAAGCTAAAACTTGAATTAAAACTTTAAACTGGTTCAGTGATAGACAACCAATAATTAAGAAAATTGTCTCTCATTGTCTGTTTCCTTAATGCCTTTTAATGACTTTTCTTTTTTCTTCTCATGTGTGTAGTCAGAAGAAGTAAGCAATGATGATTATAAAAAAGACAAAAGAAAGTCTGGGTTTGTATTCTGTATAGACTAATATGAAGTAATCAACTTGAATGCATGGTAGCCAATCTCAGCCATGTCATAGGACAGCTGGGACAAGGCATATTTCACATCAATTTAAAATAATCTCTGTGCTTTTCCATTCATTTTAGTTATATTAAAGAAGGGACAGGCTGGGACTCAGGAAGATCATATAGGTGATTGCTTTCAAAATGAGACTATATGGAATGTATAAGAACTTCAGGCCTTCATTCTAAATTGTGCAGACACTAGTCTTCACTTAAAAGGCATGCCAGAAAAAAAATTGCCTGATCATAGCCATGTTTTAAGATCTTTAATGCTCGTCTATGATTAGGGGTAGAATCACTTTAAATTTCTTTTTATTATTATTTTATTTTATTTTTTTTAGAAATTCTGGCTTTTCTCTGAAGATCAGGTTCTTCCTAAGCTACATCAACTTCAAATATTCTGCTAGCAGTGTCTGCACAAGAGGCTGCTAGGCTTCAGTCTGCCACAGGCCCTGGGATTCTACAGGCTCTAGAATCCTATGGTGTATGTCTATTCATTTCAAATAGTTTTCAAAAATAGAAAAATGTGAGAGGATGAATGCTTAATATTAAATGAAAGGGATCTTGTGCTGCAAAGCACATATTCTGCTTCTGTTGTATAGAATCATAATTTTGAGGCTGAAATTTATATTCTTAATGGAATTTCAAAGTAGAACATAGCTTTTAAAACAGTAAAACAATAAAGGTGGCCATGCATAGCTTACAGATATCGCTGAGCCAATAGTTCCTACACCAAAGGTGTCAGAGTTCTCCATGCACAGGTTACTTTTAAAACCAGGCAAGATACCAAGATAAGCATTAAAACATTTGAACTATACTCTGAGAAAATAAGGAGCAAGTAAGAGAGATACCTTTGAGTTTTGCATCAATACTTATAATTTTCAGATTTAAATTCTCATTTTGTTTTTGCCTGTGTTCTCCAGGCACTCTGCAATGTTAATTGTATCTTGGAGCTTTAGGATAGCATTAAGAATATGTGAAATCCTCATTTATGTTATTTTCAATTTGCAAATTAGGGCTTAAATAATAATAAAAGGTAAAAAAATTAAAGTCAAACAAAAATCTCCTTATAAATCACAATAATAAATACAGAATATGTATGTGGTAGTCCTTGTACCCATTGAATAGAATTTGGTGCTTATAACAATAGCCGCCATATGTTTTACTTTCCAACCACTAGAAGGTCATTAATGGAATTTTATTTTCAAAAGAGGCATCTTTAGTTAGAAAATGCAAATGAAAATTGCAGTAACCAGTTTTACAGCACAGTACTTGCCTTACAAGTGAGAGGTGGTTCTGGAAATCAATTACATCAATTTCCACATTCCTTGCTTGGGTAGTATTTTTAAGTGCATTAATTTCCAATTTAGGTTTTTAAGTATACGACCAATCTGAATATCCATTGTGCATTTTATCTTATATTTTAACATTTTTATCCAATTATACAAAGAAACGAATGTAAAATACTTTTATTTTAGGATCAATTATATAATATTGATATGGTATATTGTGCCTTATTATTATCATTCATAAAACTATTGCTTCTGTGGGAAACATCTATCGTTTTTCTCAAAGGCTCAAGATTTTTCTTAGCAATATATGTTATATGTCTTTCAGGAAACAACAAGTAAATAAAAAACAATAGAGAGAATCAGTTTACACTATAATTTTTACCATTCCCTCCCACCCCCCTGCCCCCATAACAAAAAATAACAGAAAATTATTTGAACTTGGCAGAGTTTGCTGTGATTAATTGCCTTTCTGATATGTGTGCCACACTTCATTTTATAATTCAGATTTCTGACCCAAGAAATTGTCAGCAAAAGATAATATATCAAAGTTTAAATATAGGTAATAAAAGAGTACAGGAGATACTCTGTAACTACTTAGAACTGAAAGCATTTTATTGAAAAAGGTTTGTTTTCTTTGGCAGCCTTCCATGACCTCCTACTGTTGACAAAACTAGCAGCCTGTCCTGTTTGAAGTGTAACTGCTGCAGAAGCTGCTGCTTCAGAGCACTTCTAGGATTTATCTCTAAATTAATATTTTCATCGAATACACTCACGATATACCTTACATAATCTTTAAATTATAGGAAAATGCTAGACGGGGTTCTGTAAGTCACTGGCTGAAGTCGTACTAGAGATTTATGGCTCTCTCAAGCTGACATTTGTGACTGACCTACAGCCCACCAGGGCTGTTACTTCCCTGTCCTGATTCATAGTAAGTGCAGCTAGCTGCCTCCAAATAAGCCTCATGAGCCCGTTAACGTTCGGCCCTTTCTTTTTTGGTAAATATGCACATCTCCAGTCTCACTTCTTCATGTTCAGCTGTGCTGAAGGTGAATAGAAAATCAGGTTGCCTTTTCTTACTTGAAATCCTTTGCCAAGTGCCTTGTCACCAAAGTATGGTTGTCCCAAAGTCCAACTTACTTCTGGCTCTAATTAAGGTAATGCTTTCTGATATAGTTTACTCACTAAAAAAAAAAAAAAAAAAAAAGAATAGCAAAATTGTTTTTCCCTTGCAATGTGAGTTTTAAGTTCTCAGACTGTGATACCTTCCATTTTTCGCTGCCAGCACCATAGCTAATTAACAAAATTGCATAAAGATTGATATGAAGGTAAATATTAAAGGTACAAAAGGGAAGGGAAAGCAAATTATTTAAAATGTCAGAAAAGCTTAAGCATTCATCTTCTCTGCCACAATTTGTTTTTCATTAATAAAATATACATTGTTTTTTGCTCGGAAAAGTTATTAGTGGTAACACAGTCTGTATAAAGCTTTGTCCCTTCCGAAATGAAGTCTTTGTTTAGACATCAGTGATGGGGGTTTTGTGCCATTGTCTAATCTGTCAGATTAGATGAGTAAGTGTATTTAGGGGTGCAAAGATGTGCAGCCACACCTGCTGTGCAAAGCTGTGAATTCACAACTCTTCTGACTATTAAAATGTGTTATGCTGGGAGCTCTTTTGTTGTAATGGAACTGTTGGTGGTTATGTGTTTGAAGTGGCGCAAGTGTCAGGCCTTATTACAATCATAATAATCATTCCAAAAATAACCTCATATTTTGACCATTTAATGTTAATATGCAGCAAATTAAAGGCTAAGCACCTAACAGATTTGGAGATGTTAAATTGATTTTGCACTCAAATTTCTCTAAGCAAAAACAAACGTCCATTAATGCAACAATATTCATGGTCCAGAAAAACTGTAGTCATTTGAGATAGAGTTTTGAAATAATACAGGGAGCAAACAAAGGATACACAGCAAAATATCAAGCCAATATTATGACAATAAAATGATTGCCAGGAGAATATTAAATGTGATCCTTAAAGAATGCTAATTATCATTTCTTTATTTGTCAATGTTTGTGCTTTTCATATGAACATACACCATGATATTTTACATCCTGAGCTAAATATTGGATTATGCCTAAGCAGACATAATGTTTTCTATTTATCCCCAATTATATAAGCTGTTTTTTTCCAGTTTCTATTACTTTTCTTTGCTGAAATGTAGCTGCATTTAATAATCTTAAAAAAAACCCAAGATATTAACTGCCTCATTTATTAATCATACAGTTTCTTAAACTTACTTTTCTATCTAATTTGTATTTTTGATATTAGGGGTTTTTTTTTAAGTATTGATGTTCTTTAAAGAATTTTTGAGTGTCTAATAAATCTATAGGAATTTCTTCTGTGTAAGTTAGCAGGGTGTTTGCTGAAGAATGAGAAATATTTTTTTCAATATTAAAAAAAAAAAAAACAGAGAAAAGAACAAAATGTTAAACTGAAAGAGCCTCTGTTGTCACTTTTATAACACTAAGCAGCTTGTGGCAGGTTTAATAGACCCTAATCTAGAGAGGCCTTTTTAGGGACCTTAGACCTGTATGGCCTCATTAATTCAATTGGTACGTGACAGTTCAGAGGTGTCCTAAACCAGCCATTACCTGCATAAACAGGCTCTGATGCCAGCGTGGCACGTACACTGTCCTCAGATCAGGATTCCTTATCTTCGATAGCTATGATTAGAGAAAACCTCTAAAACACAAGCATATATTTTTTCTTTATAGGTACTAATGAAATTTAATCATGAGGTATAGTTCATTCCCTTCCAAAATAGATTTTTAAATATTTTTAAATACTAACCCAGAAGAAGACAACACAAACTTAACAGAGAAAAGATATTGATTTAAATTAATTGAAAGATATTGGCCTCCTTTAACTTCTCCTAAATCGTCATTTTACAGAGAGTTGGGCATACAATTAAGTTGTTCTCATTTGACAATCGTCATGATGCTGAGACCGGTTTTCATATTGTGTAACATCTGGGTTGTCCTGCAGATGTAGCAGGGTGACAGCTTCACACATTCCTTGAAAAGAAGCATCCACACACTGACAGTTACTCATCATTCAGAAAAAGGAAAAAAATAAAATAGAAGAGAGATTTTCCTCCCGACTCTTAATTTAGGCTAATCTATGTAAAATACATTATCAAATAGCAACCAGCAGAATAACAGTTTTCTGGCACAATGCAAATCGCTGCTGGTTCAAATTATAGCAAGAAATATTTTACTTTGTGATTAAAAAAAGGGAGAAAGTTTTTACTAAAGGCCAAACTTATTTTTAAAAAATTAAGAGTAATTGAAGACTTGACATAATTTAATTAACTTTGTAATAACCTTAAATTACTTGCTTTATCCTTATATAAATGCTCGATAAAGACGTCAAATGTAAAAATGCTAAAATAATATGTAAGCCTAGTATTTTAATTACATCAGTACTAAATTAATTTCTAGCCATTACTTGTTGAAAGAAGTCTTCTTGATAACAGGATTGTTCATTTTAAGCTTTATGAGGTAATAAACAATAACAAAGATGTGAAAATTAATATATATATTTTTTTCTTTTTAAGATATGCTGAATTTTTCTACAAACCGTTATTACCTACCTTTACACAGTCTCCTAACAATATTGATGTTCTAATCTCTTAAATTTTTCTCTGAATCCTGTGCCCTCGCTTTCCAGGCCAATTTTGATCTCGATAGGCAAAATACTGATACTGCTTAAAACTTTCCTGCACAGATGACATTTAAAGAAAGGCAGACATACAAAGCTTTGTTTCTATTTCCTAAAATTGATGTAAGTCACTCTATGCAATAGATCTTTAGGAGAAAAAGCACATCATTTTATGGACGATTTTTTTAAATGTTATACAGATTTTTCTTGCTCTGTGGTATATCCAGTTCAGCTAAAAAGATTCAATAGTCTGAATTACATTTTTACGTGCCGGATTAGTCTTTATATTTGTTTTGATAGAAAAGCAGGCAACAGCCTATTTCATGGACAATAAATTCAAGATAGTAGTGATGAGATAGTATTGCCTCAGCTAAGTGCACCCAGATTGGAGGGTCACATATTTGACCTCGATCTAGTATGGTCCTTAATGAATCTGTATACTTGATTAGAATTACTGTCTTTTTATGACTCAAAATAGCTTTGCATGGAAAACTAGCTCATTTTAAGTAGAGTTGGGAGAATCATTTTGCTTCCAATACATCTCTAAAACTTTTTCTAAGACGTTTAACTGCTTGCTTTAAAATTTTAACCTCCCTGAAACCTATTCTTCCCCCTGCTAATTCTGGATTTGTTTTACAGCCTTTATTGCATAGGGAAGAACTACTTCTCTGTCACATTTTAACATCATTTAAAAAATTCTGATTTTCAAATAATTAGCAGAATTACTGAGATATTGGATTAAAGCTCCAGTCTTGCAGTTATTTCAGAATTTTTCAGGTCTTATTTATCTCATTTCATATAACAGAATGGAAGAACTGATATTCACATGTCATATTAAACGATTTGTATAAGTAACAGTAGAAAAATCAACAGTTAAGAATTTAGAACTCAGAGCCATTACATATCTTTTGTCCTATTTTGTGTTTGCTTTGTTTCTTTTATTCATTTATTGTTATTAGTATTCTGGCAGCTTCAAAATAATAGAGATTTTTGTAGGTTCTAGTTACAGATATCACCATCTACATTCAGGTTTGCGTGCAGTGCATCTTCTTTGTTATGCAATGGTCTTTTACAATCTCCCTGCTTTAGTGCTATAGCTCTCTCCTTATCTGTGTTTCCAACTCCATCTATCTGTCTCTCTGCTTCTTGGGCACATTGCTCACTTTTAATTCAAGGAAGTGATTTCTTACTTCTTGTCACTCTCTTTCTTTCTACCACTCACTCTCAATCTATCAGGGCTGGTTTCCTCATTCTTTGACTACTCTGGACTCATGTATCTCCCTCACTCCATTCCTCTTTCAGAAATATTATTGAGATCTTTCTTACCTGTTTTTGTTGTTGCTGTTATGTTTTAATGCAGCTTTTAGAGTGTCTTCTTTTCCTTCTTTATCTTTTTCTACTTTTAGGACTGAGAGAGTAAATAAAATTAGACAGTAAAATATCATTTCACATATCTATGTACACTCCTGAAGAAATAAATATTTCCTAAAAGTTTCTAAAAGTATGAACTGTTAAGCTTCCATGTTATTACTCAATAACAAATATAGTGAAGGTTTTAATCAAGAACATTTAGAGGTGAAATAATTAGCTCTTAGGTGTGAGATATTGTCTCTAACAACAATGAAAAATTAAAATACAAAGAGGCTGGTTGTTCATATTTCTAATTGTGCTTCCTAGTATTAGACTCAGATCTAAATCTGCAAAGAGCAAAAGTGTTGGAATTTTACATTTTTTAGTGTTCTACTTCATACCCTTACAATGCTTTTATGTTGTTACTCCTCCACATTCTAAAATGTATTGGTCACATGTTCTTTTGATATATAATTTTGAGGGGATATATTTATGTCAAAATAACAGTGCCAGAATAGTTGTCATTCTAACCCTATCTGGGATTTTATGTGAAATTCAACAGTTACAAGGATTTTTTAAATAGCATTAATATATCCCTAAGTCCTTCACAATAGATACGGTATATAGATCAATTAGTTTTTTCTAAGTTTTAAAGGTAAAGCAAAAATGCAACTTAAAAAGAGATTAC
Source organism: Pteropus medius (assembly GCF_902729225.1). Lineage (NCBI taxonomy): Eukaryota > Metazoa > Chordata > Mammalia > Chiroptera > Pteropodidae > Pteropus > Pteropus medius. Next base: position 11,319,807 of record NW_024346062.1, on the reverse strand, counting down.
CGTATCTACTCTAGAACTTCTTTCTTACTGGAGTTACAAATGAGGTAAATTTTCAGTCACATGCTACCAAAACAAGCACCTCAGAAATGATCATTTTAATAGAAACTTTAATCCCATATAATTACAATTTTGAATGGGAATTCTTTCATAACTGTCAAATGAATTCTGCCTTAAAAATAAGCTCCTATTGGTATAGAGATCTCCAAATAGTAATGAAAGTAAAAAAGGCTAGGAAAAAGCAAACAAACTTTAGCAGGAAAATAAACCTCACAGTTAAAACTGACTTGAAGATATCAGAGCACTCTCCCCCATCTCTGTATCATAGTTTGTAAATTAATTTTTTCCTCAGTAAGGTAATGACACATGCACCCTTACAACAATTACTAGGAAAAAAAAAAACTTTAATGATATAAATATAATTCTAAAGGAAATAAATTGATTTTCCTTTGCTCCATGTAATTGTCACGTAAGTAGTCCATAAGCTATGACGTAGGCAACATCCAAGACTGATTATAAGCGTGCTCACATTTCCACAGTCCATTTTCACATACTCTAATAAACAGAATAAAATATTTAACATGATGGCAAAGCTCAGTTTTCTCCTACCTCTTCTTGACAATAATTCCGTAGTTCAATATCCTGTATATTTTTGTTGAAGAGAGTGAAGTATTTTTCTTATTGAGTGATAATCTATTTTGCTATCTTAGCAGGGGTACATTAACCAGGCCAAACTCTGAACATATTTTTATCTCTTACCATAGAAAAGACAGCCAGATAGCTCATTAAAATATATTAATGAATAATATCTTCTTCCTTTAAATTAACTAATATCTAAGTTTAATGAAACTCAGTTTATAGTGATTTTCTGGCTCAAGTGCTCTACTTTCTACCTAATTACGTGCACAGCTTCCAGACAACAAGGAGTGTCTTTAACATTAGATAAGAACCTGGGCTTTTATCTCAATCAATAGTATTTAGCCTTTGAACTTGTGTCAGTAGAAGACCAGTCCATCACATTCAGTTGTACCTGATCTCTTTTTCTTCTTAATACACGCTGCCATTTACAAAAGACGCACACACATACACGCACACACATGCACTCACATATGCTTATATACACCCATGCCTACACCTTATAAGCAGGCAAAGTGTGTAGATTATTTGTGTGTCTGTGTGTGTATGTGCATGCGCACAAGCATGTGTAGACAGGATCCTTTATAGTTGTAAAGATGTGTGACTGTAATGATGATGTTAAAATTTTCTTGTTTCCTTTCACTGGGCTTTGTGTATCTCAAAGGAGCCCCATATGGTGCTCTTTGTCCGTGTCATTACCTCGTTACAGCCACTGTCTGCCAGCCAAAGGTAGGCCGTGCGCTGCAGCTGTAGACAGCGATACAACTGGAATTGTCTAAGGTCAACAGTGCCGTAATTACTTTAAAATGTCAGCGTACAATAAAATACAACAGTTCATCTGGCAGAAAGCAAATTAGCTTTGACCATAGCGTAATTACCCTTTTCTCAGCACCATTAGAAGAGATCAAATCTCCACATTCAGTGTTTGAGGAAAGGCCATCAGAGTACACTCTACCTGACAAGGATGCACATTTGCCATTTTGAGATGTAATTAATTGTCCCTATAATAGAAATTTTTATATTTGACTCTGGAATTGAAATGTGTAATAACCTGGCTTCTTCATTTTAACCATTTTGATGCTGGAAAGAAAGATATGTTTTGCCAAATACAAATAAGAAGTATCAGTATCATTCAGAACATTTTCTTTTATTACGATAATAATTAGCTCTACTACAGGAGTGATTTTTCTGAAGTGACTTCCATGCATATTAAGAATGGTACTAATGTCCACATCCTACATCAGAGAAACCAAATTAAGAAATTAACATCATTAAACTCTTCCTTTTATAGCTTCTTTTTTTACTTTGCATGTTTATTTTCTGTCTGGCTGGGATATTGTGACATGAAGTGGCTTTTAGACTGACTTATTAAAGGTTGATTTCTGCCACTGATCTTCATCTGCACCTCTACCTCACACACAAGGTCAATCTAGGTAAAAGATTACCCCTCCCCCTCCTCCCACAGGATTAATGTGCCATTATGCCAAGAACATCCTCTTTTTTTCAGACACTCATCATTAATAGTGGAGGGTACAAATGCACCAATGATATAGTAATTTGATTAACTCAGAAACAAACAGCAAGGAGCTGACCAGTGACAGTCCCTGTAGGGCAAAGACTTCACTGCTTGTTGACTTTCATTAATATTTAAGGGCGCCAAAGATGCTTTAAGCTGATTTGAAATGACTCAAGGTGTCTGAGTAACATTTCTTCTTGTGCCTGGTTTTATGTACACATGAAAAACAGCTGTTTTGTATCAGAAGAGCCTTGCACTATATTTAGGGAATTCCACTGTCGTAAAGATGTTTACATTTTCTTGATGTTTCATTCACTGTGTTGTGGGCTTCTTCATAGTTTTTAAAATGAAAGTGTGTTCTCTAGAATTCAGAAATCTTCCTTTTGAGCACAGATTTCCTGTGGTGGGGTGGGGGGTAGGAATTTATCTATGAAACTAACAAGAACTTTATAGTTGGCAAAAAAAGTTCTTAACATGACCCCTTCCTATTGAACCATTGCTAGTTTTAAAGTGCTAAAGCCAAAACAATAAACAAGCTTTCTGGTAAAATCACTGTAGCATATCATTGATCACTTTATCTCTTCAGAGCAGAAAATTATGGCACATACTGACCTTTCTCCTCAATGGCAGGGTTGCTTTGTTCTTCTTCAGTGTCATTTATAACTCTGAGATCATTTCAAAATATAAAAAAATAATAAGGACTGAGGAACATTTAAAAAATAAGCGAATTGGCAGATAAAGCTTTTAAATAGATATGAACATTTTAAAAAAGAAAATTCTTTTTGTGAGATTCATCTAGTTTTAAGAGTAAATCAGGATGCCTGTGAATATATTTAATAGATAATTTGTAGAATTTAGGGAAGTAAATATCACAGGGTGAGCTTGAAGGACTTAGTTAGGCTGACACTTTTAAATTGGCAAGACTGACCAAACTGGAACGTCCAGCTGCTCGTGAATGGCATAAATTAATGATTTGCTGTTACTTTAAAGAAAAGCGATTTTTTTTCCACCTAGTAATACATGAAAGAGCTTTTGGCAGGCTAATCAGGTATCTAAAATAGTCTGAAATTTGCATTAGTCTGAAATGTAAGGCCTTTGACAATTTTACCCAAATTCACCTTTACTCTCACCTTTTCTCAATGCAAACTCTCTACTCCAACCAAACTATCCCTACCCTCCTCTCCTCTACCATGTAACCATGATTCTTTCCCACTTGGTGCCCAGGATGCTCTCTCTGTGTTGCCTTCCGTAGTCCTTATTACTGCTCCAAATAATATTGATATTCTACTATCTCTCTCTGTAGTATGTCCACAATGCTACTTTCTTTGCCCATTTCACAATTTTATCTTTCTCTTCTGAATATATAAAAATTTTATCATCTGTTGAAATAATCTAGCACTCAGATAGTTTTTAGATTTTTTTGTATTCTTCCTCTTATTTCATTTATATAAATATTGTTTTAATAACAAAATGAGTTCTTAGTAATGGCAGAGATGACATAATACTTGTCATTACTTCTATCACTAGTATGCTACAGTGTTATGCACATAATAGGTATTTTTTTAATTGAACAAATTAATTGAAGAATTTGAGAAATTTGGGGAAAATATAAGTGTGTCAGTGTCTATATAAAATTAGTGAATATTAATTACAAATGGTGAAAATTAAGAAAAAAATGAAATGTTAGATTCCTAAATCCAAACAAACACTTTTTCAAGTTTTTATACTAAAACCATCCATGACTTGAAAGCACCAACTTGTTTTCATTTGATCCGGTGGCATAAACTAAATAACTCAAAGTGAAAACAGTCTACAAATACTACAAATGACATAAAGCCATGAAGATGTAAATCAAAAGCTAACATAGTGTGCTGTTACATATTTGTTATCTGGAAAAAAATAAAAGCAAGCCTTCTTGAGGAAATCACAAAATAGATTTATCAAAAGATGTTGTAAAAATGTAAAGAGAGAGATAAATCTTGGGGAAAAAAAGATTAAAACTAACATTCTGTGCAACAGTTAGAGCTAACGTGTTCCTTATGGAATTCAGCCTGCATTGCAGAAAGGCAAATAACCTGTTTAGAAAACAATGCCCATCAGTTTTCTTCAATCAACTGAGCAGGCAGTCATTTAAAGGCATCCAATTATTCATTTGACATTTCCATTACATTAGTAACCCAATTGCTAAGATTATATTTTTATTATAAAATATTTGTTAAAACTATATGCCCACTCTACATTTTCCTTTAAGCGTTGACATCAGAAAGCATTTCCTTTTCAATTAATTGAAGTCATTAAATCTTTCTTCACTTAAACTGCAAGTAGAATTGAACATGCAAGACCTAGTACTGGGCTTCAGATTAAAAATAAAGACGGGTTTAACATGAGAAATTTAAGATGTTTTCATTTATGCACATTTTTAACCCTTTCCCAAAGGCCCCTTAATCTGTAGCTACTTAATTTTATGTATAATGCCTAGCAATCTTAATATATTTTCAGGAGTAGATTTGCTTTACTACTGTCTTACAGGATTATTTCATGCCTTTACTTCTCGTTAAAAAATCAGATTCTTCCACCCTTTCTCATTCTCAGCTGATGACCTTACTTTTATTCCACTAACAAAAACAGAACAAAATAAACAAAAGCAAACAAATAAACAAATGACTTCTACCTCTAGTCAAAATGAGAAAACAAAAAGCAGGTTTACCTTCTAGAACCAAATAACCAAAAACAGATAAAATATAAAGAAATAAAAAAGTTTTCAATAGAAATCAAGCAACAAAGTACAATGATTCCTGAGAGATGGGAAATCAATTAGGTAAGCACTATTCTTGCTACAGTTTACTGCCTTAGGAGAGATTTCAGGTTATGGTAAGGGAGAGAAAACACAAGGGAACTGAGCAAACCTCTTGCATTGAAACGATAGAGTTGAGAATTTGAAGAGATGAAGGTGGGTAGATGTCCCAGGACAGAGTACCAGAGAAGAGAGAGCTGAATGAAGAGAGATCCCCAGAGACCTGTAGAATATAGTGGAGCAGTGAACGGAACCTGCATATGAAAAAACCATCCAAAGCCAGAGAAAAAGCTATCCATAAAGATTAAAGGGAAAAAGCGCCAACACCCACACAAGGCCCAAAATAATGTCGGTTTTCACCAGCCAGATAGGAAAAACTCATAATTCACAGAGCATTAGGTAGGTCTATAAGAAGGCCTTGCCTCAGTAGTGAAAAATAGTCCTAGACTAAGCATTGTTCCATATCTCCCTTAAAAAGTTACAATAAAAGAGTCAAAATGTTTCCAAGTGTTTAATTTTGTCCCAAGAAAAACTCAAGAAAATTTATAGGAATACTAAATATTCAGCATCAAACAAGGTAAAATTCACAATCTGAAATTCAATCAAAAGTACCAGACATGTAAAGAAGCAAGGAAATGAGACACGATAACCAATTGAAACAAACACAGACATTAAAACGAGTAAACAGAGAATTAAAACAGATATTATAATTGCATTATATATTTTAAAAAGTTAAGAAGAGACATGAAAGTTATAAAATAACAAGCAACTAAACAAAACACCTAAATAAAACTTCTAAATGGCAACAATAAAATATCTGAGATGAAAAATACATTGGATGAGATTAGTGGCAAATCAGATTCTCATAAACATAGACATAAAATTATAAACATAATTTCAACATATATCCAATAATACATAGAAAAGATAATATATCACAATCAAATGGGGATTATCTCAGCAATATTAGGTTGATTTATCATTTAGAAAAATCAAACAATATAATTCATTAACAAACAAAAAAGAAAAATAAATAATCATCTCTATAAATGAAAAAAGATATCTGACAAAGTAAAATACTCATTTATGATAAAAACTAAGCACACTAGGATTTGAAGGGAACTTTTTCAACTTGATAAAGGGCATCTAAAAAACACCGACGACTACAACTAACAACATATTTAATGGAGAAAGACTAAATGTTTCCCCCTAAGAAAAGCAAGACATGGATCTATCTCCATACTCACTACGTCTATGCAATATAGTACTGTGATTCTAGAAAGTAACTTCAGGCAAGAAAAATTGAAGGGATCCAGACTGGAAAAGAAGAAGTAAAGCTATTTTTTAGAAGTAAAACTTTTTTAGATTTATTTATTTTAAACTATATTTTATTTAAAGCACATCTAGAACAGTGCTTCAGAGATAGCAAGTACTTAACAAATAACGAATGTGTATTGATTGTTGTTCAATGAATTAATGTTTATTGCATATTGTGTGGGTAGCATACTTAAAAATGAGTTATTTCATTTTAAAAGAGTTTTTAAAAGAGTTTTTTTATTCCTATCTTGAAACTTTTAAAAGAGTTTTTTATTCCTATCTTGAAACTTTAAAAAAATATAATTAATTTTCCAGAATGTAGGCAAATAGTTAATACTCGTTTCTATAGTATCAGATAATATAATGGTGTTCTAATCCTTCCTAATAATTGCTTAATGGCAATAATGAGATAGAAATAGTGGGCTCCAGGGGATATGTTTGCAATCAGAGTGAATAACTCTATCTGGGGTATATACTACATACATCCTAGTTTCCTTACATATGTTATCTCGATTATTCAAAAATACAACCATAAATATTGCTATTTCTACTTTGCTGATGGAGACATTGAGTTTTAGTGAAAAAAATTAACTTACCTATTATAACAGAAAAAGTATGTTACATACCTAGGCCAATTTTGGGAGTTGGTCAGATATGAATTTTACCTGGGAAGTTTCTGTTATAGGATTTGAGAAATAAAATATTAGGCTAATGTTGTTCTACATGTTTAGAGATAGTTTCTCTCTTAGTCCTCAACTCTTTTTTTTTTTTTCCTGTTCTCTTTCTTTCTTTCTCTCTCTCTGTCTTTCACTTCATCACTCAAGAAATAAAGGTATGCCCAATAAAGGCCAATAGAAAAAAATTATTAATTAATTTGGCCAGATTTTTCACAGATTCATTTTTTTAAAAATAGAACCATTTTAGGACCATGACGACCAAAATGACTGTGTTGATCAGAGACTCTGGGGCTAAGAAAAGCAAAGTTTCTGATTTTGGACAAAACATTTCTTCTGTTTCACTTATGGCCTATTGCATTTACATAACTATGTCATCAACACATGCAACTGTTCAAAAAACAAACACATTGGATAAAAGATGGGGAAGGGCTCAGAACTACTTATAGCTAAGAGAGATCATTAATTTAATCTTCTTTGGCAAAATACTTTTAAAGTATGTGCTGAGTATCATTTTGGAAACTAGGCACTTTTTTTGTTTACATTGTTTTTAAAATTAACACACAAAAAAAAGTAATAATAATCTTTCCATACTGCCATTCCAACAAAGGTGGAATTACCGTCCTATTTTAATATGTAATTTTCTTTTTTTTCTTAAACATTACTTTCTTGTTTTAAAAGCCAGTCCTTGTACATATCCCTAAATGGAGGCATGTGTTAGCATGGAACCAAAGGAAAGGATCAGGTGCATATGTGTAAGTAAAAAAAAACTATGTCAGAATGAATTTCATACTGATACAGGATAATAGAGACAGGCAAGAGAAAGCCAAACACCACATGGAGGCCATTTGTTTCTTCAAAGCATGATACAGATTCAAACCTTCAGATAAAAATGTACAAGCTGCCAACTTCAAAGGAGAAGCATTAAAAAATAAAAAAACAGCAATTGAGAATTGTACCTTGCATACATAAACACTTAGTGTGCACATGTGTGCTGGTACCTCACATTCATAAAGCATATCTGATGTCAAACCATATTAACTTAATAGCTGAATTAGATGATAACTGTTAAAAATTCTGAATTCATAATGCTTTGTGTACATAAAAAAAATTCATATGGTTCTGTAGAAATCTTGACATATACAACATTTAACATTATTTACATTTAATTAGGCAAAACCAAATTCTACAAAGTTGCTTCATTAGATTTCTCCAAGGCCAGTTGTTTATGTAAGTACTGAATCATTAATATGCAGTTTCTTTCATAATTATAAGGCTGTCAGATAAGAAACCTGCTGCCTAGGACAGATAAAGAAACTTGAAGATAGTCACAGATATAAACCCCAATTCACACTGCTAGAGCATTTGGAAAATTCTTGCATAAAAATGTGAATCACTTTATGGAGACAAACAACAGGGACCCAAATGGAACAATGAAAACCAAGTTAATATTTGTGTTTTTTTCTCCTTTTTAAATGATGAATCAAGTAAACAAATAAAATAGTAAAATTATTTATTAGCATATTTTAATTTAAAGAATGTTTTTCTCAACATAAATATTTAGATAAAGATGGACTGAGTTATAATATATCTCCATTCATGAAAATGACCTAAAATGTTGTCACCTGTTTCTATGAGTATTATTCTCAGCAATAAGTCTGTGATGATTTAGAAGTAGGCATATCTACAAGTTTGTTTAATTCTTTAAGGAAAAGTTAACTATAGAGATTCTATTTTCTATAATTTCTCATTTATGTATAACCCAATCATACCCTCAATAAAATAATTTTCAGTCCTATATATTGATTCTTGTATAGTTTACTCTCAATCTTATTTCTTTGCTACTAATGGCTTGAGACTAAGCTCCATGTCTGATGCTTACTTTATACTTTCTATGGATTCCATCTTAGCCTCCATATTTCTTGGTCCCTCTTCCCAGGCATGCCTTCCACTACATCTTTCTTCTTCACCTGATGACAAAACATCATGCCACTAGTACAAAATCACCTTTGTTGTATTACCTTTTCCCTTGATTCAGTGTCAAGCTCCCTGTGGCCCACGTCATTGAAGCCTTAACTCTAATCCTTCTTATAGAGGATGCAGTCAGCTTCTCCAGGGAAACTAAAGCAATATTTTGCCAGTTTCTTGAGAGGTCCTGAGCATGGGGGTTTAGGGGTTGAGGTGGGGATTATTTTTGTTAATCGGAATGCACAATATACCTTTCCTATCTTTCTTGGAGTTTCACAATTTTAATTAATTAAAAATGCTGAAAGCAGAGCAGAAAAGAAACTTGGCTTTCTTTATTAACCCAGTATTTTTAAAAGTGTTTAAACACATAAATCTTTACATTCATATACTATTTTAAGAAAAATTTGGGGAAATAGATGTTAAAAGTATTGTTCTTATTGTCTTGAACACCAAATGTTCCCCTTAATAAATAATTATTGGAAATATATCATGCCTGCATTTTTACCTAATGTAATCCTATCATCCTCAGTGATTTCCACATGTATTGAATTGCCCATCTAACAACTAAGCCTATCAGGTCACTATGTTTCTTCTCATTTTACATCAACCTTCTCAACAGCATGACCACACCCTTTATTTCCTTACCTCAAACCAGGACTCAGTTCCAAACCTTTAACTCTAGCTTCTTTGACAGACACGCCTCCATTTAGAATATTCAGTGGTCAGCACTAGCCACCTTAAGTACTCTGTTCATGCAACCCCTCTCTAATAGCCCAACTCATTTAGTCTTTTCATGTAATGCTGCCCAACTGGAGTACCATGACTAGTAATTTCAGGGCTCTTCTAGGGTTCCATTGTTTCCTTAATCTTTTATGATTGATCCTCCACTCCACTCTTCTCTGATTTGTCACTTTCTTTGCTCCTGTTCCCAAATTAATTCTAGAAAAACTCAAAGAATCTTCCAGATATTGGTCCACTTTAACATAATTAAACTAGGTATTATTGAATAGTAACTCTACAGCAGGGGGCATGATATTTGATACTTAACTATCCTAGTGTTGGCAGTTTTGCTTGAATAAGTAATGGTTTTGGAGAAAAGACATAACTCAAAGGCACTCTTGAGAATTCATAGGTTAGAGATCCACCTACATTAGTGAAAGTATCCCTGTTCCTTCTTGGGATGATTTAAATTACCAATTTCTGTCACATTTTTGAGCTTTAATTTGAGACTCAGATTGTTTCTCTCTTCAACTCTTTGACTAGAATGAAGAAAGAGGGAAAAAAAGACAAAGTAAAATATAGAGTTTGAAGGATGGGGAAACTCAAATCTTAGTAAAGTTCTGAAGAAATGATTTGGTAGTCAGAGCTCAGTATATATAAATCAGGTTCCTGGAAGGTAGAAGAAATCTGTCTCAGAAATAAAAGCAATCAAAGTTAACTTCGGTTAATATACAGTTCTGACAATTATTTTTGCTAGTGACTATCTACTCTTATGTTATAGGGAAAATTATCTCCTAGATGCTTTTGGGCCACCTGACAGAAATTGCCAATGTTTGCATACTCCACAGTCCCCTTCCTACCTCACTTCTTCCCATTTATTACCCATAATGTTTCTCAAAGAATGAAGTCTAATCTTACAACTTTTCTCCTTTCTTCTCTTGATGAGTTTATTTAGTCTCATGGCTGCTTTTATCATGATAATTCACAATGAATTGGCCTGATCTCCCCCTTTCAACTATAGTATCTGGATTCTAACTCCAGGCTCACATTATCATCTCAAGTTAAACAATTCAAAACCTAGCTCATCCGACCCCAGTCCTGTATTCTCCGTTTGTGATAAGGTTATCTTTATTTTCATAGTCTTTCAGGTAAGTCATTTCTGCATCCTCTTTCAAAGCTTTAACTCTGCACTTTGACTCTTGATAATTTGGCTCTCTCCTACATTTCTAAGTGTACCCTTCATTATTCCTTACCTATATGGTTTCTTTCAGTTAATTCTATTTACTGTCCTGCAAGTATATTTGCTTATTTCTACATTATTATGCTCTTTCTCCTCACTACCCTCACTCTATAGCCTAACCTTAAAATTTCTTGAATATGCAGCCAAAGCTTCAATCCTTCCATGAACCCTTTATGACTTTTCCAGGCCATAGTAGACTCTAGTTACTCTGAATTTTGAAACATTTCTGGCTTGTTATCATTGGTAAGACTAAATACATATTCTCTGTATGGTTATTTGCATTTTCCTCTGTGTATATGGTACTTTTTTTTGTTACTTTGTATTCCCCAAAGCTTCTAGCATATCTTAGGTATAAAATAAATGCTGCTTAATTGAATGATGACATTTAACATCCACGAACCATTAAACTAAGTCACAAAGAGACTTCTGAAATTTCAAAGACAAAAAGCATTCAAGACTATCTTAGTATTGTTGATATTTTAATAAATTATAATAATTTGAAGAATGATCATTCATGCATAACAAAAACTCTCAATTTATATAGGTATTTATTTGAGAATAAACTTCAGGGTTATATGGACTTCGTATTTCCTCATCTCTTCTATATTTACCATCTGACGAATTTTAATGCTATGAACAGTTCAATGTGTGAACAAGAAAGCAGGATCCTCAAATACTCTATACTTCTTCCTGAAACTGAACAAAATAAAGTTTAATTTCATAAAGGAAAATGTTGTCATATAAACAGAAAAAAAACACACAACAAAACTTTAGCAAAGAGGCAAGGCAAAGATATAAATTTTTGAAGGAATACAAGTCTCATTTAAAATATTTCCTAAGAGATGAAAATCTATACTATTTACTATCAATCCAAAGCTTTTAAAATATAGCTGTATTTTAATGCAGTGATTACCTGACTCTAAAATAAGGATGTGATCAGGTGATTTTTGCCAAAGTGGATGTATAAGAATGTTCACTACATCACTGTTTATAATGGCCAGAAATAACATGTATTGATAGAGAATGGTTAAATGAATTAAGATACATGTAGACATTAGGATATAATGTGAAGGTGGTTGGTTACTCCCCATATAAAATTTCTAAGGTATTCTACTGCAATCATGAATTACTTGCATAATTTAAAAAATCAACTCCATTTACCATGAAGACAAGGAAAACCATGTCATGTTACACTTGGGAAGTTGAAGTTGTAAATATTGAAAGAAAAAAGTAACCAAATTTCATCACTTTTAATATTTACCCACATATAAGGTTCATTTTATATCTTATAAATTATTAAATAAATTTAGGAACTTATACCTAGTTTCCTGAATATCCACAAGGCTCTAAAATAAGGTTAATATACAAAAAAACACTATAAATGTCTTCAATTACAATTATAATTTCTCCTTAGAGAACATAATGTAAATATGCATTTACTTCTACATTAAATCCCATTTAGGGATTTAAAAGTTTAAATAATTTTATCATGTATATTCCAGATAAATACATTGTCAATTCATTATAACAATATAGACTCTACTAAAAAATGATTTAAATAAATTCCTTTACAAATAGGGATCATACACTGATACAGAAAATAAGTACTATTTTTTAAATTTGATATTTTATAAATTATACACATGAATTGTTAATTCTTATCATGACTATGATTACAGTCACATCAGTATCTTTCACTCACTACAATGGAACTAATAATTCTCTTTCAAAGTTTTAGGTCAAATACAAATTTTTAATTTTAAAAATTAATATATGATGAACTCAGTTGAAAGAAACTTAGACATTACATTTATGTAGTTATCTGCAATAGAATAATTTTATAAATATTTTTTAAAGCACACTCTTATTATTGTTTTTGGTTACGTTATAGCCAGGCTTCATATAAAAATATGCGTAAGGCTTGAAATTTCATGCAACCAAACAATTAACTTTATTCTTTTGGTAGTCAAAATCTTAAATACAATCAGTTGTAATTTGGGTAAACTAATATTAAAAATGTTTCTGTTTACCACATTACATTAGGTTCTCTAAGTTTAAAAGTCTGATAAGCAAAAGAAAAAAAAATTTTTTAGAACATTTTCTATAAAGTGTTGTTCCTGGACTGACTACATCAGAATTACCTAGGCGCTTGTTAAAAATTTGTAGATTCTTGGGTGACCTTCAAAATATTGAGAGATAATCTGTACTGTAGGGCCCAGATAGCTTTACTTTTAACAAGCTTCCCAGATGACCCATGATCCACAATCGAGTCTGAGAACAGTACTCTAAGAAGGTGGTTTTTATGGGAAACCTAATCAGGATCTCAGAGGCTGGTTATGAAATATGGAATAAATAAGTATGAGTTTTAAAAAATCTAGAAAAGTCTAGAGAAAAATGTCTGTTTACAAATAAAATAATTTATAAAAAGCAAGCTTCTAAGAGATAGCAGCCCCATTATATTTTGTCTCTCATTTGCAACAGGGGATAGTAGAAGCAGAAGAATTTGTAGACTCCCACTTTTGCTTTTGAGAACCAAACAAAACCAAAAAGAGGAGGTGTTGTTTGGAGTTTACAATAAAAGAGACAAGTGCAAGAACATATTGAACAGAAAGGCTTAAGGAAACTCAAGCCAGCACTCTCTCCATCTTTTATTTTTGCCCCCATTTATTTCTCTCCTTTGCAGACAGGCTTCTTTTACTTGTCTCATTTGACATAATGGAGAATTTAGTCATAACAGCTTCTGAAAGAAATTACTTTTGTCTCTCTGGGTCCTACCATATCCTTTATGAGTGATAGCCCTGTACATTAATTAACTTTGTCCAAGTGTTGGGGGTTGGAAAAGGGACCCCAATTTGGCACTTTAAGACCTAGAGCTCACTCCCAGTTGATTTTGTTAACTTTAAACTTGGATGGTTCATTTAAAATCTTCATATCCCAAACGAGGTAGTTGGTCACCTATTACCATCAGCAATTTCAGAAAATTAAAAGCTAAAAACTAGATTACAAACAAAAAAAGAACAAAATTTTACTAAATAACTTGATTAGAAGTTCTTGATAACATGTACATTTAAACATATGGCATTTTAGTTATCTCTTATGATAATAGATTATGCTCTTTGAAAGTTCTAAGCTATTTTTTAGCATAATCTCAGACCTGATGAACACAGTATCTTACTTTTCACTCAGAATACAGCCATTTTCTAAATACTGACTATGACACACACATATACAGTATGTATGAAATATACATATGCTTCAAAGAATAATACTCATTTATTTCTCATGACTTGAGAAACTGGGGTGGAGAAGATCATAGTAAACATGCAGGACAATCCTTGACTCAGTACAAGTGCCCTGCACGCTGAAGGTGTGTGGGTGAAACTATTTTACTTAGAGAGCCTTTTCCTTTTCAGTAAATCAACATATTCTCAATAAGGATTTACCCAAGCTCAATTATTATTCCTTTACTTTGAAAATGTTAACTTGCATCTTTAAAAACAGCAATCAGAACAGGATTAGTATGTTTTTAACACAGTAATAGCATACATGTCAGCCTCTTACCCAATTTCTATGCTTCCAATTCCAGATCTTTTATTACAAAGTCTCGAGCACACTGTTTTCCTAAAAGCACCTTTCAAGTACCCTGCCTTTCACTGAAATGTGGCTGCTACTGTGTACTTATTTTAAAAATGACTTGACAGAATTGCTAATGTTCTCATTCCTTCAGGATATTTCCTAATACTTGTAGCCTTTTCATGTTTCTAATTAGGCCAGTAATGGTCCCTGAAGTTAAACCAATTAAAATTATTTACTGTGACACACAGTGTGGAGATAATTATCTGATATCTGAATCCAACTTCTGCTTACTTCGCAACATTACTTAATAGAAAACAGAGAAACTGATGCCCATGCTTTCATTTTACTTGTCTACCAAATGTGTTTGCCCCATAGCAAACTGTTTAAATAAAGCATTAAAATCTTTGTGGTGCTAATCAAAATGTTTAAAAACCACTCACACTCCCTTTATAGTTCTGAAAAGCGTATAAAACTCTTACACATTACCTTTTACATTATAGTTGCTGACCAATGTAGTAGTATAGCCACATTATAAACAAATAATGCAGCTTCTGCATTTTCTAGTAACCTTACTGTTCTCTCTTCCTCTACTTATTTTCTCTACTCTTTTCAATACTTCTTTTTTTTCTCTTTGTCTTGTGTTTTGTTTCAGCATTGTGTGGCTCACCATAAAAGGCACAAATCCAATGGACTTTGAAATATAAGCTTCGTACAACAGAAGGTAATTCTGTATGGGCTAAACAGTTATTATACCTTGGTACAAAACAAGTTAGATTTATTACCATTTTCTCTTTGCATAGGGTTGGGTGTTAGGAAGATTGGAGGTTTACAAAGAGAATTTTAATTGACGGCAGAAGCCTTAGCAAAAGTACAGTTTACATTTAATGTAAAGCAAAAATCCCTCTAGGAAAAAAATGCACACAGCAAGTAAATCATGTCGTGAAGCAATGCTTTTCATTAAAAGTTGGCTGGCATCTTTTGTACAAAAGTAAAGACTGAGCCTGTAAGTTAGGCTTGCATATGCTGTAGTTTAATGCCAAAGTGCAGTCTCATAAAGAATTATAGCTTAGACACTTTGAGAACATTTAGCCCATAATCCCAATGCAAATTATTCTAAGAGAAAATTGAGTTTTATGCCAAAATGCCACCTTGAGACTGACAGTGTAAAGTTGGACATTAAACCTGATCTTAGGATGGATTCCTATACTGTTGCCTGCTTTTTGTTCAAATATTCATGAAAAACAATACAGATACAGTACAGACACAGATATATTTTCCAAGTCATTATGTGCTTTAATGGATTCCCTTGGCTATTTGTTATAGCTTTACTTTGGAGAAACAGAACACATGTTAGGCATGCCATTCCATTCAGAACTATAGCTGAAGAGTGTAGTGTTTGAGAATTTCCAGTCCAGCCCTGGCTTAGAATGGTAATAGATCAAATTCGAGAATCCCTGCTTATGCAGGTGATCTGAAATGCCCAGTTATTTCTCCCGGCAGATAGGGAATGCCTGTCTATGTATCGCATAAGCTTGAGAAACATTAGGTTAGCAGAGTGCCAGGAAAGGTAGGGAAGATTTTTCAGAGAAGCCTTGAGATCATTCAAGTTGGGGTAGAATCCTTTCTACAAGCTTTCTCTCCTGAAGCACTGGGTTTTAATCTTAGCATAACCAACATGTGTTTATGGTGGTTTAAAAACTAGATTATTGTGCTCCTTCTCCTGTATCGGCATGTATTTTGCACATACCTTCATTAATACAAGTTTATTGCATTCAAGTTATTTGTATATGTTGGTAAATAAATGCTGCTAAATTTAACTGTAGTCAATAGTATTTCTTCAAGGTTAGTTAGTGTTTGCAAATTTTTTGGAGTAGGTGGGAGTATAGATTATAAAATTTAAAAAAAACCCTTAAAATGTTAGCAAAAGATAAGTTTCCAACTATTTATACTTAAAATTAGCTGATTCTATTTTTATTTTATTGATGTACAGTATTTTATATTAATTTATATGCCCTCTTAAGTATTTTATCAATATTAGCTTTGTCCTCTCAACTATTTTAGGATTGTGGTTCAAATAGCCATGACTTGTAAAGCATTTAACACAGAATTTTACTGAATAGCATCCTATTATTAAATTTGAATACATTTGCAGAGCTATGGATTCTGTGCTATAAATACAGTAAGGGCTCAATAAGTGTCTTTACACCCTGAGCTCCAGAAGTTTGTACCATACATTTTGGTTAATAATTATTAAAGTGAATTTATCTTTGTTCAATGAGAACACAAGAATGAGAAGAGGGAAGAAATTTAATTTCTTCAAGCTTTAAATATTAATTTAACTCTTCGATTAAAATATTCTAATGGTAAAATTTCATGAAAAAAATTTTTTAAATTTATTTTGCAATTTTAACAAAAAGAACAAAATACCTAGGAATTAATTTAACAAGAGAAATGAAGGACCGATACACTGAAAACTACAAGACATTGTTAAAAGAAATTGAAGAATACACAAAGAACTGGAAAGATGTTTCGTGTTCATGGATTGGAACAATCAACATAGTTAAAATGACCATATTACCCAAAGCAATATACAGATTTAATGCAAACTCCATCAAAATCCCATGACATTTTTTAAAGAAATAGAACAAAAAAATTATCAGATTTGGGTGGAATCACAAAAGACCCCAAATAGCCAAAGCTATGAGAAAAAAAGAACAAGGCCAGAGGTATCTCACTTTCTGACTTCAAATTATACTGCAAAGTGACAATAATCAAAACAGTATGGTATGGCAGGGAAACAGACATACAGACCAATGGAACAGATTTGAGAGCTCAGAAATAAACCCACATATATATATAGGCAAATAATTTTTGACAAAGGAATCAAAAACATACAATGGAGAAAAGAAAGCCTCTTCAATAAAAGTGCTAGGAAAATTGGAAAGCCACATGCAAAAGAACGAACTAGACTATTGTCATTATACACCAAAATTAACTCAAAGTGGATCAAAGACCTAGATATAAGACCTGAAACAAACGGCGTAGAAAAAAAAAAATACAAAAAAAAAAGTAACTACTGAACTCATGGACCCTGGATTTAGAGAGGACATTATAAATTTTACCTCAAAGGCAAGGAAAGTAAAAGCAAAAATAAGTGAATGGTACTATATCAAACTAAAAAGCTTCTGCACAACATAAATTTTGAAGTTTGATACATTGCTATTTTTACATCACTTATTTTCATCTTTTGTTCTATTTATAAGCATGAAGGATCCCGTTACTAATAAAATTATTTCTAAGACTATTATCCCTCTGCTCTTACTTCCTCAATAAATACTTTATTAGCCTGGATATATGTTAAATAACATTGGTTATAACTTAGTACTTACAGTAGAGACTGGAAACGGAAAGGATTAGGAAAAAATATATACTTGCATTAATGGTAGTTAAAATAATTGAGAGGAGAGAAAAACATGATGAGAAAGTGGTATTGAACATGTGAGTGGAAGAAAGCATCACTGAGATTGTAGCATCTACCGTAATGGAAGTACTCTTTGGAAGCAACAGTAACACTGTTACGAGCAAATATCAAACAGTATTCAAAAAAAAAAAAAAGAAATCTAATATTTCTAGACTTTCTTGCGGGTCATGCAAAATATCATAGAAGATTTAGAATTCAGTTCTAAATTTTATAATTTTATTATCATAAGAATTTCCATGCTAGAGACTGACTGGATAACACATGTTATTTAAGACCAGTGTTACAGACTTTCCTCTAGCCAGTCTGGCCTGTTATTCAGTGTAATGGAGGGTGGGAGAAAAAGGAACAATAATGTTGCCCTGAAAGAAAGTCTAGCTACTACACCTATGTTAATAAGCAAAATGCCAAAAGTATAAGTAATTAGTTCTAAAAGTGGGAAGAATTTAAGCTATGCTGCTTATTTTAGAGTTAGTCAAAAATTGATTATCTTTTCTGTCTCACCACTGGGATGCAGGAAAAAATGAGAATGACAGAGTTCCTCTCCTCAATGAGATTTAATTATAGATCATATCAGGAATAAGTACATGCAAAGAAAAAGATAAAACAAAATAATGAGGTAAAGCTACTAATGGTGATAGTTCAATTTTATTAGCTATGGTGGTTGGTACCAAAAGATAAAAGAAAGTTGTATGCCAAGGTCCTGAGAACAGAAAGAACTTGAATTAATTGGGCAGTGTGGCTAATGGGGGAAAAAACGGGGACAGACAAAAAGAAGGATTTGAGTTCAGAGATAAGCGATCTTCAGATCATATGGGATTTGTGGACCATGCTAGGGAGCTTGAATTTTTAATATCAATATTTTTGCAATGGAAAGCCACTACAGGATTTGAAGCATGGGAATGAAACAATCTGAATTTATTTTCAGATGACAACCTGGGGCTCATAAAGGTTAAGTAATACGTAAGCCTTTTAATGTTGATCAAAATGATGAAAATTACTGAACTAAAGTTTCCAAGAATTACAAATGAAAAAGACTAAAATAAATTAATAATTAAAACAAAGGAACCACCTTTATCAGTGAATAACTCTATTAGTTTTATAAGACTGCCAGAGCAAACTGAAATTTATTATTTCATAGTTCTGGAGGCTAGAAGTCTGAGATTAAGGTGTTGACAGGGTGTTTCCTTCTGAGAAATGTGAGGCCTCTCTCCTTGGTTTCTGGATAGCCATCTTAATTTCCATGTTGTCTTCTCCCTGTATGTGTGCCTGTTTTCAAATCTCTCTTTATAAGACACCAGTCACATTGGAGTAGGGCTCACTCTATTCAAGTATGACCTCTTAACTAATTACATCTGCAATGACTCTATTTCCAAATAAATTCACATTTTGAGGGGCTGGAGATTAGGATTTTGACATATGAATTTGTGGGAAACATCAACTCATAACAACTATTCTATTAAATGAGCTGAAATTGTTAAGATATGAGCAGAAATTTTTTTTTTGTCTTAATCCTTTAAACCCACTCTGTAGAAATTTCTTTCTTACCACTTAGATGAAATCTTAACCTATGTTCTCCTTTTGTTTGTTTGTTCGTTTGTTTTAAATTTTAGTCCCCAAAATAGCATAATTTCAAAACTTAAAATATCCAGTCTGGTGGCTAAATCACATAAGTTCATACATGTAAAGGAAGAAAAAATTCTTACCTTGTTATTTAAGTGAGGATGCCTATAGGGAGAAGGAGGGAGGAGGCAGAAGACGTGGGAATTTTCTTTCTAAGCTCCAACTCTTATTCTCTTCAAGTTAATAAGACACCTTCAAGTGTTTCACCCAGGTGGGGAGAGTCATTTAGGGAAACGGGTCTTATTAGAGGACATGATTGTATACTAGGCCAGAGGAATATTTAAAGCTTGCTTTTGATTCCCTGGGCTACTTTTGCAGATTTAAAATTTTTAAATGAATAAATAAATAACCCTTTTTCAAGAACTTCCAAGTGCAACTCCCACGGTGAAGAAAAATGGGATGGCTTTTTCTCGTAAGATACCACTATTCAGCTCTGTGTGTTCCCTGTATGCACTCTTTTTTGTTGAGGCCTCTTCATGGGTCATGGTTATCTTGAGCGGAGTCCCATTTCAGATGACTCTAGGTTTTCTCTTCACATTAGAAACTCTGGAACTACATATATCTTCTCAGCAGATAGTACTAGAAGTTTGTTTTCAGTGCATGTCACTGTTTCTCTGCTTTTACGACTCAGAGCCACACTGCTTATCACATTTAGATTTCCTAAATGGGAGTCAGATACTAGTTCACCATGTCCTCAGTCCTAGCAATCACAAAACAAGCACTTTGAGTAATTTCCTTAAAGCTTTCTCTATGGTCTTGAATTGAGGGGAATACAGCCTCTACCTATTTTCCAAGGAGAGATTTGGATTACAGTTTAAAATAGAGGGGGTTGGAAAACTTTTACAGTTTCTCTACCCAATGGTCTTTGACTTCAATCTTTTTTTTTTTTATTATATGTCTGTGGGTATTGGATGAAGGGTCCCTATACCACTTTGGGGGCACCTCTTTTACAAGTCTGGCATAGGCCTTTGAAATATTGGGGAGATGGTACCTATTATTTTCTTTTTGGCCTTCATGTTTTCACCTGAAATTGAAATAAAGGAGTCTCATTTTGCCACTTGTTTACACATGTATCCGTGAAGTTAGGTTACAGGAGGGATAGACTCTGCTAGGCTCACTCTAAAAGTCCTGTTAGTCCGTTTAAGCCCTTCTGAGTGTATATATATGAAGAAGTCATCAGTAAGGTGATTTTTTGATGTATGTCTCTGTGATTATTAGAAACATCAGAGTTGGATTTGTTTTGATTCCCTCTAGAGATACATTTACCTCAAATATCCCTACAGTACTCGTAAAATCAGGAAACTTCTCTAACATACAGGTGACATATTGCTCTGAATCTTCATCCATAAGCTTTGGAAATCCATGTAAAAAACTTTTAACATATTTTTAGTGCTCTATTCACACCTCTTTATTGGCTGGTTCACCACCTGCTGCTGGAGTGCTGCAGCCCATGGTCTACACCTGTGGCTGCTGAGGACTGGCCCACAGCAGCATGGAGCTAAGTCATCTCACCTGGAGATGGCTAGGAAATCAGGCCCAGGGCTAGCCAATAAATCCTAGGGTACAAAAGATGGGCCTGCTTGTTTCGAGACTTTTCTGTATGATTATGCTTCCAAGTTTTTGTCTCTGGATTAAAGCTAAGGTTAGATTGTACCTGGACCATATTCTCAGTTTACCCCCTTTCCTTTCCTTGTTCCCTCGTCTTACGAAGAGATTTCTCCTGAGAGCACTTTTCTCCTGAAATGGTAAAATTTTAAACTACTTATTCTATTATCATAGCAGTCAAAATTTCTATTTCTCCTGGGAGTCACATTTAGTAACTTCTAATTTTCTAAGTATGTGTCCATTTCCCCTCATTTTCAAACATTGACGTAAATGTTTTCATGATAACCTTCTATCCTTTTAACCTCTATGGCAGCTGCTATTATGTTTCCTTTTCCACTCTAAATATTGTCTATTTGTGTCTTCATTTTTTCTTGGATTGCAGTTTTTTTATGTTATTATCCTTTTCAAAGCAGTGGTTTTGACTTTGACTATACTTAATATTGAATTTATATCTTATTAATATTGTTTATTTTCCTTTACTTTCTTTACATTTACTTTTTCTAACTTGCCTAATTTATTATCACATTTAATTTTTCGAATATAGATATTTAAATACTTTTTCCTTTCTGTACTGTCTTTCCAATTTCTGACAAGTTTGTACTATTTTCATATTTTTCACTTCTGAGGATTTTCTAGCTTTCATTATGACTTTTTCTTTGAGACTTGAGTTAGTTTTTTATTTAATTTCTAACATTGTAAGTTTTTCATCCTCACTAATTCCTAATCTAATTTGTATTGGCTGGAGAATGCAGTCTGCATAATACCAATTCTTTTAAATGTCTCTAGAATTGCAATTGGCTTAGTATGCAATCAAATTTTGTAAATCTTTTCTGTATCTTGGTGATAGAGGTGGTGGAGGTAGGGGGAGGGTTTGAGAAGAAAGTGTATTCTTCAGCTGTTGTTTTTGCAAGCAGTATTATGTTTAGTTTAGGTTTATTAATCTATATTAATCTGTATACTTCCTAACTTTTAGAACTGTTTGATGTATCAGTGAGAGAGGTGTGTTAATATCTCCTACCATGTTGGATTTAATAATTTTTACTGTCAGTTTTGTTTGAATTGCTTTTTTGTGTGTATTTTGAATCTGCATTTTAGTTTCACACTAGTTTAAGAATTATTGTACCTTCCTAGTTAATTAAAACTTTTAACAGTGCATAATTTTTTATCACCAATAATGCCTTTTGTCTCAAAGTATGTTCTGGCTCTAGAATAATATAGCTCTGTTAGCCCTCAAGTCAGTTTTTGCTTGATATATAGAATTTTTATTCATCTTGCTTTTTATCATCTATATTCTTGTTTTTGAATTGTCCTTTTCAATCAGCATATGAAGGGATGAGATGTGTTTTGTACTGAAAATTTATCTTGTACTGGAGTGTTTAATTATATTTTAATTATGATTTATCACCTTGTTTTAATTTTTTTTCCCTTCTCTAGTATTACTTAGGGTTTTTGTTTATTTTTTGCTGTCTATTAGATTGGTTAATTTTATAAAATTTAGCCAGTTTATTTTTTCACTTACCAGTTGAGCAGTTGTATCTGGATAGTTGTGCTATCTCTAGAAATTTTAATATGCATATTTAAATTAAAAACTGTAAAATAAATCCGTAACTATGTCCTTCATAAATGAAATATGGAATATCAGAACATTTTAATGCTTATAAATCTTCATGCATTTTACATAATATTGTTGTCCAATGTTTTAGTCATATCTTTTTTTGACTCTAAGAATATGCTTGTCTTAGTAGCCAAATTTATTTAGATTTACATCAATTTACTATTTGCTATGCTTTATTTTTCTTGAATGTGTTCCCAGCATGATTCTTTTTTCTGAATGTGATATTGTGATTTATTTTATGTATGTATAACATATATATATATATTTTACA
The DNA here is from genome assembly GCF_902729225.1 of Pteropus medius. Classification (NCBI taxonomy): domain Eukaryota; kingdom Metazoa; phylum Chordata; class Mammalia; order Chiroptera; family Pteropodidae; genus Pteropus; species Pteropus medius. The sequence goes on along the minus strand of NW_024346062.1, from coordinate 11,296,777 downwards.
TTATATATATATTTTACATATATACATATGTTTTATATATGTATAATATATATATATATATAAAAACATATATATATATTTGGCTTTCATTCCTAGTTTCTAGCACAGATCTCCTAAAACACTTGGAATTTTCTACATGGTAAGAGCTATAAAGGCATCTTGATAATTTATAACACCCCTTTCAACTACATTCGAGTTGGTTAATGCAGTGACTTTTAGAAAGCCCCTAAAGATGAGGGCTGGTTTCTAGGGGAACTAACAATGTGATTGGAAGGTTGGAACTTTTAGTCCCAACCCCCCTGAAAGTGGAGAGGGGCTGGAGGTTGAATTGATTGCCAGTAGCCAATGATTTAATCATGCTTATATAATAAAACCTCCATCAAAATCCAAATTACTGAGTTTGAAGAGGTTCTGGGTTAATAAACACATGGAGATTCTTGGGAAGAGTGGTGCCCTGGAGAGGGCATGAAAACTAGTTCCTTTTCCTACACAGGTATACCTTGTTTTATTGTGCTTAGCTTTAGTTGCACTTCACAGACATTATGCTTTTTACAAATTGAAGGCAACACCCTCCACTTGCTTTATTGTAATACTCAAACCCATAGTATCTCCAAGGTATGCCTATACCTTGCCTTGTGCATTTCTTCCATCTGGCTGTTTCTGAGTTATAGCCTTTTTATAATAAACTGGTAATGGAGTAAGAAAAATGTTTCTCTGAGTTTCCTCAGCAAACTAATTCAAGGAGAGAGTCATGGGAATCTCTGACTTATAGCCAGTTGGTCAGAAGTGCAGGTACTTATAGTATCTTATTCTACCTTTCAGTAATTCTGCATGTATCTTCCAGGATATCCAATAAATTAACATTAGTATAATGCTATCTTCCTTAGAATCAATATTGATGATTTTCCAATCTTATACAAATTGTAAGTTATAAACTCCTTTCAATCCAGGATCTAGTCAAAGAGCATATATTGCATTTAGTTATTTCTCTTTAGTGTCTTTAATCTATTATAATGTTTCTCAATGGGGGCAATTTTGTCCTCAGACATTTGGCAATGTTCACAGGCAGGTGTGGTTATCATAATTTGTGGGAGGTGGGGAGAGAGCTATTTACATATAGTAGGTAGAGACTGGAGATGTTAAACATCTTGTAATGTATAGGATGGTCTCCCACAACAAAGAATTGCTCAGTCCAAAATGTCATTGGTGCTGACGTTTAGAAACCCCAATCTAGACTGTTCATTTTTTTCTCTTCTTTTACGGCATTGATATTTATGAAGCATCAGGACAGTTGTCTAATAAAATGTTGCAGAATGTTGAACAGTCTGGCTTCGTCTGCTTTTTTTTTCCCTCATGACTAAATTCAATTAAAACATTTTGACAAGAATATCATGTAGTGTTATAGTGTTATATGCCTGGTCATTTTTAGTCTTTTGTTTTTCATTATTCTTCTTCTATCCTGTTTACTTTCTTTAATGATATTAAATACCTTCTTATTATTTGTCATTTCTTTAGGTCTGAAGTCTTTCATGGAATTTCTTGGTTTTGTTTACTTGTTTCAACTGATTTTCAATGATAATGGTTTATTTACATATTTGGAGTATTTGGAGGTTGATATTTGATTATAAACTCATGTTCTTTGCTTCTTGTTTGGTGACACACAGACTTAGACTTCTTTTTTTCTAATTTTCAGAAAGTATTTAAATTTCCCACTTACATTTTTTTTTTTTGGTCAAATAGTCAATATGAATTATGAACCCAAATTCATGTGATTACTTAGAATTTCTCTTGGAAGGCAAGCAAGTATCGTTGCCTTTTCCTTCAGTTTTGGCATATTTCTAACTAGTTTTTAACTGTTTATTGAGAGTATGTCCTTCTGGAATCTAGTTATATGCTATATTCTCAACTTCTTTTTTTCTTCTACTAGCCCCAAGCCTGTTCTCTATACTTGTGTGGACACAGGTGCTAGTTTGATGGAGAATGGCATAGTCCCTTGGGCAAACAGCATTACTTATTACTTCTCTGGCTTGGGTTTTCTTTTTGCCTTGGGCCCCCAAAATCTTTATATTTCTGACAGCTCATCTGGGCATTTAGAAATAGCTTTTATTTATTTTATCCAGCATTTAAATTATTCCCTCCCCTTCCCCTTGAGAATTTCTTAAATACACTTCCACATTTTGTCAGAAATAAGTAATTTTATTCAATCTTTAACTTCAAATAGTCATTCCAAGACATCCACTTTGGACTTTCATGCAAATGAAAGCTATCCTATGCAGTATACAGGAATAGATTTTTATCGTGAAACTGTGCTAAAGAAAATTCCAAAGTGGAAACTGACATCAGTTTTAGTTTTTCCTATTGGCTGTTATTTACCACCAATTAAGATAAAAATTTACTTTTGTATCCATATTGACTAAACACTAGCTATGGAATGAATTGCTCTTATTTCTGCTTCCTAGTTGGCTTATAAATGTCTTACTATCTTTTTCTCTTCTGGTGTGCCATTTTCAGCTGGATGCCTGATCGTGTTATTGTCTAAAACTTCCTTTTTTGAAGGGGCGAAGTTAATTTTCTTGTGGGGAAAAAAAAATACAAGTTATGTAGCAGATATTTTTAAGAGTCATTAAATGATAATATTTAATTAAGTAGATGTTCAGCTCCTTCCTGTGACAAGCATATCATCAGAAAGTTTGGGATATAGCAGTGAACAAAATGGACATTGCCTGATTTTTTGCAACTCAATTGAGGATTCAGATATTAAACAAAGCATGGTGCATAATTTAAAACAATGATAGTTGTATATTGAAAAATAATAGTTGTATTAGTATAAACGAGTAACAAATCCTCTCAGAAAAATATATTAAAGTTGAAACAAAAAGGAAGGATATGCTCTTTGAGTAATCAATGGAGAAAAAACTTTTAAATGTAGAGAAAGGAGAGACCTTAGCGGATATGAGGAACTATCTTTAAATGAAGATATGGGATCAGACTTGACCTATGAAAACAATACAATATAGAGGTAATTAGGATAGTTAGAGGACAAAATGTGTAGGTCCTTGTAAACTAGTTTAAGATTTTATATTCTAAAAGAAATAGCCCAAAAAGAGTCTTTGAAACAGCACAGTTCACGTTTTTACACAATTATTGACTGCTCTTTATAGAACTGATTTGATGGGGAACAATAGTAGAAGAGGAAAAATCCAGTTAGAAAGCTGTTGCAGTCAACCAAGCAAGAAATGAATATGGCTTGAAATTGTGCTATGATCCTGAGAGTGGAGAGAAGTAGACAGCAGCAAAATATACTTTGAAGATAGCATTATTTATGTTTAGATTAGATATGAAAAAAAGAATAGAACTTGCAAGGACTGAAATAATTTCAAAAGATGTAACTTTCAAAAGATGCAACATATCCATAACTGGAATGCAAAATGGCAGATATTAATCCAACTATATCCATAATTTTAAATGCACTAATTAGAAGGCGGTATTATCAAAGTAGATTAAAATTTTAAAAAGCTATCTTTCGTCTATAGGAAACCCATGTTAAATATAATAATCCAAGAAAGGTTAAAAGTAAACCTACTTAGAGAAATTCACAGCCAAGAGTAGAGACTAAGAACACTAGAGGAGTTGAAGCCTCTGGCAGGTGTAGGTACAACAAATATTAAGCAGAGCTCAATGTTTAGTCAGATTAGCCTAAATCTTCGCCTTACAGGCCTATTTACCTCAGTTTCGATTTCCCAAGATCATGTCCAAACAAAAAACAAGGCATATTATTTATTTTCAGTTCCTTTCTTTCCTTTCTTGTGGTGACTGACATTGGTTAACAAAATCCAGTAAGTTTCAGGTGTACAATTTAAAAGTAAGGTGCATGCATATATACACACATATACATACATACATACATACAGTATTGTGTGTTCACCACCGTAGTTAGATTTCTTTCTGTCACCACCTATTTGATGCTTTTTTTCCCAGGGGCATTTTAAAGACAACCATTTGAAGGGTCAAAACAGTTAACAGAACCAATTCAGATATGACATAGGTCTTGGAAATATTAGAGAATTTAAAATAACTATGATTATTATACTAAGGGTTCTAACAGAGTAGACTACCTGTGAGAAAATGAATAAACAGATGAAAACAGAAATAAAAGGTAATACTTGACAAAATAGTACTGTAACAAATGATGAATGCTTCTGATGGGTTTATCGGTAAACTAGATATGGCTGAACAAATAATCGGAGCTTAAATGTATGTCAGTAGAAACATCATGAACTGAAATTCAGAGAGAGAAAGAATAACTGATGGGGAAAGATATATCATGCTAACACAAAAGAAAGATGAAGTAGTTATATTAATTCCGAACAAAGTAAATTACACAACAAGGAAAATTATCAAGTACAGAAGCATTACAAATGATAAAGGAGTCGATTCTCCAAAGCACAATCTTAAACAGTATGAGCTTAAAAACAACACATGTTAGCAAAGAAGCAAAATACATAGGACAAAAACTGATAAAGTTGAAAGGAGAATAGATGAATCCATAATATAGTTGGTGACTTCCATATACCTCTGTCACTAATTAAAGGATCCATCGGGCATAAAATCAGTAGACATACAGATGAGTCAACAGTTTTATCGATTAATTTAATTTAATTTGTAGACTTCATCAAACAACAGTAGAAGTCACATTCTTTTTATACTTACATAGAACATTCACTAAGATTGATCATAGTCTGGGTCACAGAATACACTTTAACAAATTTAAATGAATTTGAATCATGAAGTATATGCTTAGACAATGATGATGTTAAACTGGAAATTAATAACAGTTGGCAAATACTAAATGGAAGTGAACACATTTTAACTAGTTAAAGATGTCTCAAGAAAAATTTAAAAATATTTTGAATTAAAAAAATGAATATACAACTTCACCAATTTTTAGAATTCAGTGAAAACAGTTCATAAAAGGGAAATTTATAGCACTAAATGTATAAAATAAGAAAAGACCTAAAATTAACCTAAATTCTACCTTAAACTAGAGAAAGAACAATTTAAGTCTAAACCAAGGACAAGGAAAGGAATAACTAAAGTTAGAGCAGAAATCAATGAAATTAAAAATAGGAAAATAGAGAGAAATCAATGAAAAGCTGATTTTTTTAAAGAATGACAAATTTCTGGCTTTGACAGCTGATTCAAATGAATATTTGCTAATATTGGATAACGGAGAGCAAATTTTGAGAGAGAAGTTGAAGTTTGAGCATTGAACACAAATTTAAAAACAGGTTAGTTATAAAGTAAGCAGATACTTGAGTTTGAGGCTCAGAAGAAATTTTTTGCCGCAGGTATAACACTGGGACTCACTGGCACACAGTCTTGAGTCATGGGGAAAAGGAAGCGGTTCCCTAATGAGTGAGGAAAGAACATTGACCCATGCTTAGCTACGTCACATGCTGTTAATACATGCTGGCAACATTAAATGAAGAATAGGTGTTTTCTTAACACGGAGTCATGTGGCAGCCTTAGCAAGATCAGAGTTAGAATGATACGCATGCAAAATTGGCATAGAGAAAGTTGGCATAGAAAGGGTGGGGAGGGAGGGAGGGCAGTGAGTAAATAACATCTTTCAAAATTTACCTCAAGGGTAGCAAAGAAGTAAGTTGTACCTGGAGGTTAATGTAGAGTCTAGGAAGTTTCTTTAGGATAGAGCTATTCGTGTTCCTGAATGTTTGTGGAAATGATGCAATAAGAAGGGGAAGTTATAAGATTTGGGAGCAAGATTCTGAGAAAGAGAGCTAGTTACATAGTACATATAGAAGAACTAATCAAACATTGACTATGTGTCTGGTGCTAAACTTGGAGCTTCATGTAGATTATTTAAATTTATCTTTACATCGGTCCTCTGAGGTTGATATTTTCTCTATTTTATAGTGAGAAAATTTAAGTTTAGAGAAATTAATAATTAGCCCAAACTTAGAGCTAGTAAGTGGTCACACCAGAATTCTAACTGGATTTGATGCCAACATCTATATATTTTTTAACTACTATTAAAAACTCAAAACTTTTCCAGAAGAGAAATGCACCCTAACCAACGGATACTTAGAGTTTAGGCTCAATTGGCAAGTTTATTTCCTCTGTCAGTTCCTTGCTTTGTGATCCTAAGCAAGTTAGTTAATTACTCTATGCCAATTTCTTCATTATAAAATTGAATTAATGATAAAACTTCTTACAAGGGATTTTATAAGTATTAAAGGAATTAATTCATATCAAGTTCTTAGAATAGTACTTGGCACATAGTAAGTGCTCTGTAGTGTTAGTTACTATTACTATTAAAGTCACCTCTATTGAGAGATGGGATGCATTATTATTCTAAGCATGATAATGTTAAAACATCCGATCAGTCTAATTCCCCTTTGATTTCATATTTACAAAGAAATTTCCAATAATTGTTTTGCTTCACTTTTCATCTGTAGACAAGAAAAGAATAGTCTTGGCTTTCTCTGCTTAGGCTCTATGGCTACTAGTTTCATTGTAAATTAATATTCTTATGTAATTGTATAAATCCATAAAGGGAAATTATCTGGGTGTACTATCTAAACATAGACTCTTTGGTTTTATATGCCAGTTATTTCTCAAATAATATGAAGCTTTATTCAAAGCTTTATGAACTTGGAAAATACAGGTACATCCTGCTATTAATTTGCTTTGGAGGTGTTGAGAAAAGCAGGTTAGACAGCAGATTAGTGATTTTTTGGATGATGAAAGTCACTGTTTTAGGAGAGAGCAGGTAGCTTTATCCCAAGCAGACAGTATACAATCCAATCCCCTTACACCTCTTTATGCAGAGCTTTTTTCTCATTTGTCATTTTAGAATCAATACTATTATTTCTGTTACAGATGATCAGAGAAGCAAAGTAACTTGCCTAAGGTCACATATGTGGCAGAGCCTGTACTCAGCTTTGGCTTTGACAGCAGACTCCTCACTACACTTGATTCCAATAATAGTAAATATAAGAATATTCAGAAAATTATCCCTTTAGGATTAAAAAAGTCATTTTAAATATTTGTTTAATAGCTAGAACTCTAAAAAGAACTTTGTAAAATCAAATGCATATTTAAAAAATTATGCAGTTATGCATAACTTCTCTATCTCACACACACACGTGTCCATGCCCTTTATATATGTCCATGTCCATATATGTTTGCTAGTATACTGTTCTAGTTCTTTGTATTATTTTAAACTCAACAAACTGGGGGCTAATAGATTTAATTAATATAAAACAACATGCTTGGTATAAATGAAAAAGTCATTTCAGAAAATTGCTATTTAATGTAGTGTGCAAGTTATAGCTTAGTTAGGTAATTGAGTAACTTGGTCATTCTAATGTTTTTCCATTCCAACTTTAACTCAAAAGTTTGGACATTAATAGCAAACTTGTTATAACAGCTCACCACATGCATAAGTAATGTAGTTTGTAAACTCATTGACAAGATTGTGAAAGCTGAAATAACAAATCGTGTCTCTATGGAGTGGTGTTTGGTTTTTTTCTTTCTCTAAACATCTCAGCTTGGAGAGATTCCTGAAAAAAAGTTTAACCATTTTCCAGAAAGTCTCTTCATCTCTGGCTGCCATCTATACTGCTGAGCTCTGTGGACCTGGTCTCATGCTTGGTTCAGTTTCTGTAACATCTTTACTGATGCTATATATAGATATACATATATATATACATATAGATATACATATACATATATATATGTGTGTATGTCATAGAAGGCTGAGAAAAATGCAAGTAGACCAAAATGAAAGCAAAGAATGTATATTAATATCTACAAAGGAAAAGAACCACAAATAGATTCAAAAGACTGGAAGGAAAAGGAGAAAAATGCAATAATAATGCCCGCCGCCCAAAAGGCTTAAAGACAGGTTCTAAAATACTAAAGAGTCATTTACATGTGATTTGGTAAGAAACACCAACATTACTAATAATACTTATGTAAAACGGCTACTGTTAAAAATAAATTTGAGGTTTTTTTTTTTTATGACATCTCTAAGATTCATTCTTTCCTTTTCATTTCACTGTTTTTCTGCTTCAGTTTTCCCTTCATAGCCCTATTTCTGGTTTCCCTCTTTTCCAGTTTTGGCTCTTTCAGCAAGTTCTAGACTGACAATCTACACATTATATAACTTTCATTAAATGATCATCTACTATGGTGATTTGTTTATTTCCTACTACTTGTGTCCTTAGGTTACACTCTGTACCTTTCCAGTGTTAAGATATTTCTCAAATTTTTAAAATATGGGTTTATTTGTCCTTCAGTTTTATACTATAATCTCATAATTTTTAAAAACATTTTACTAGCTTTTTATAGTTTAATGCTTGAATAGATATGTAGAATCTTCTACAATAGAATAATGCAGTCCATATAGAGTTTTCGGTTTGTGTAAGAATAGATTTTTGTCCCAAATATGGCTATGAAATTGAGTTATATCCAAATATTAAAGGAAACAACAACAAAAAATTGATGTATGCTTAAGTAGTAATAAGTAATAGTAAGACAGACAAAATGAAGATTATAGTAGTAGAAAGAGCATTTTCAAATACATGCTCTGTTACTTAGTTTAAAGACTTGGGGAAAATTTCTCATATCTCTGTTCCTGAGAAGTAAGATGGGGTAAATAATGTTGAATCATACATACATACAATCAACAAGACATATGGACATTTTGCTTAATAAACATTTCTGAGTAAAGCAAATATTTCTTACTACTTGTCCAATTTCCATTGTCTAACTCAGATTGTAACTTTTCTATAAGGCCATGTTTCCCTGTAAGAATTTTCTTTTATGACGCTTTTAGTGAATGTTCTTTTAAGAGAGTTTTACTCCACTAAAAAGCAATACAAAAATGTGGAATTTAGATGGCACAGATCTAGAAGTAATAAATATGGTCTCTAAAATAGATCATAAGAAACAAAAGGCTCTATACCAATTAAATGACAAAGATAATCACTGAAATATAGTAATTTTAGATTTTATTTCAAAAATTGTATACATTGTATTAAACCTATTCATAGTCTATGAGAGTTTAAAAAATATACATTCCATAATGCCACTAAATGGAATGCACTGCACTGATAAATGTTAAACATTTCTTTAGGTGTTGTCAATGTAAGCAAATCACGAGTGGTTCTAGTCCTAATGTCAGCCTCCTAATCACCACAGCTAATCAGTCCTGGCCTTCTCATGGTTCAGTGACCAGCAATGGAGTAAATGGCCAGTCTTTGGCATTAAGGAGTTAAATACTTCTTAGTCCAAACTTTGAAAAAGTTTTGCTTCATGGCCTTTTAGACAATGACTAGCTGTTAAGCTCAAAACTAATTAACATTTCAAAAACTAGTGTTAGTATTAGGAAGACTCTAGGGAAACACTTCCCTGCAGAGACCTTCTCTTCCTTTGCTTTAAAGCAATAACTTCTGAATTATTACTTTAAGTTGTGTTTGGCAGATAGTAAATAAACCTAAAATTCAGCTGAAAAAAAACCCAACAGAATCATAGATTCATTTCTTATTTCTTATTCGTTCTAATAGAGGCAACTTCTACCACTCTGATTTTACTTATTTGTAGAAACTAACTCTAATATGTGCAGTAATCTTGCTCTTAAATGGGTTCATCTACTCTCAGGATGTATGAGTGGACACAGCTAAATCCCCTACAGCGTACTAAATGACTACTGCTATTTAACAATAGGACCAAAAGGCTGTCCAGTTGTATGAGATTAAATTTTATATTTAGGTTTGGAAAGGATTTTTGAAACCAGAATTCCTGTCAATGGAATGTTTTACACAGGCAGGCACTGAGGCCCAAGTTCAGAGAAGCAGTTACAGGTGGACATGTATTTAGAATGCAGATGTTTTCAATTCTACTCTCTGTTCTCACTGATGAGCATTTGATCAAATGATCATAACTACATTTAAAATACCAGTTTTATTTAACTGGGACACATAAACAATAAACTTACTTTTTCAAGAACTTCTACATGTAAGAACTTTTAAGAGATTTTTTTCTCTATATACATATCAAGTAGGCAACATGTTTCCTTTTGTGATGCAGATCTGTAGAAGTCTTTTAATAGATAATTGATACCATATTGGATTACATATGGATTTAGGACTTCCTGAGCTCAAATCTTTATTCCCCCATTTGGTAACTGTATCCTTATAGCCAAGGTCATCCTGCTAAGATTTTGTTTTCTCATGTGTGAAAAGGAGATAATAATTTTCTACCTGCTGCTCACTGTGAGGCTGAAAGAAGCTAGTATACATACTCTTGCCTGGCAAATAGTAAGAGTTTAATAAAGTACTAAACTAGATAAAAGAGTAATTTAGATTGTAAGGTTGAGACCAATTGGAAAAATCAGCTCATATCATGAAACGTTGAAGTATTACAAGATACCTCTGAAACCATGGATACACTTATAGAGGTACTTTCTTATTTTGCGGTGCTTTTATCAAAGAAGCTGCATGGGACAATATAGATATGAAATGATGTGTTCCTTGTTACCTTGCCTTTAAAAAATGAAATAAGTGGTTCCAGAGAGTTCATGGGAAAAAATAGTCTGAGAAAAGACCTGATGCCTGTGAAGATTTCAAATAGTCACAGTAAGAGTGATGAAAGCAATGACTAAAACTTTTTTCCCCCAAGTTCCTGGGCTGCATCTTACTAGCTGAGTTGCAAATATAGTCTTAAAGCCTATAATAATTTGAGATTATAGGGAAAGCGATACTGAAGACTTCTGCTTTGGTTGGCACAGTGTGCTCATCTTAAAGTCCTCTGTGAATTGTTTTTCTTCTTGGCAGTCCAGGTCTCTGCATTACCTTAATAGTAACCTTGAGAGTTTTGCAATAGATTTTTATACTTGGTGACATCTAGTCCAGCAAGCTTCCAAGAACAGTTGGTTTGGATGTTTCCCCCTAATAGAACTCATTATTTACACAGAAGAGGCTCTTTGGATTTAAGCATAGCTAAGGAAAACTAGATTTTCCTCAATTACTGTTTAACATTTTGCCAGTAGTTTAGACCCAGTCATGAAAAGACAAAGGATAAAGAAAGAAAAGTGACACTGTCCATGCCTCTTTCTCTTAATTCCAGTAGTTAAAACAGGCAAAACAACAAAAATTAGAAGATAGTGCCCTCTTCTGTGTTCATATTGAATTATTTGAGGCCCAAAACCCCACTTACTTACTTTGTCCACCCTCCAGGGCCCAGCGTATGTGCATGTCACACAGTAGGAACTCTGTAAATAGTTACAGTTTTCATTTTTTTCATCCAAGCAAATCTAAGATTTTAAGGGATAGACCTACTTCCCATGTGTGTAATAATTGGAAGACCAGGGAAGACTCAGAATATTGGAAGACAGTCTGTCTAGTTGAGAAGCTTCACTTAATCCCAAAGTGTTGTTACTATTGGGTAAACTTGCCCCCAATGCTGAGATAGTAGGCAAAAGTTGACTAAGAAAGGTTATGTAAGCAGAACAGGTTGTAGAAAAATTCTTAGACTATGAGAATTAAAGTATATGAATGTTTATTGTAAAAAAAAAAAAAAAGAATGGTTATGTACAATTCCATGCAAATTTAGGGTTAAAAAGCATTCAAGTTGCATGTTTATTTTTAAAACATAAGTAACCATGTATCTTAATATTATCTTTGAGAAAAAGTAAATAACTGGCATGTTTTATGAAGCTTACGTGTAATATAATCATAAGCTATTAAAACAATTTTATATGTACAGGAAAATTATCCATGTGGCCAATGCTTAAGAATGTTTATTTAAATAAAAGATGATACTAAAGGATGAAGAAATTTTCTGTTGCTACATAAAATACACCAGTAATCTTTGAAATTTAGCAGCAATTATGGTTTACTCTTCTAATAAGATAGTGATTAAGAACACAAACTCAGGAATCACACTTTTGGTGATCAGGCATTATTTCTTTTTATTACTAGTTAGTATTTAATATCTACATGCTTTGGTTTCTTCATATGTAAAATTGTAATGATAATTTAACTTTATAGAATTTTGAAGGTTATATAGGATAAAAGATATAAAATTTATCCAGTGATGACCAGCACATGATAGCAGTCAATAAATGTTAGTTATTATTGATAATATCACTGTTTTTTTTTATAATTAAGTTTATTAGGTTAACATTGGATAATACAATTATATAATTTTCAGGTATAGATTATAATTTAACATCTGTATATTCTGTTGTGTGTTTACCACCCAAAGTCCAGTTTCCTTCAGCTACCATATATTTGATCCCCTTTACCCACTTCCCCTCCCCTCCCCATATCTGACCCCTTTTACCCTGTTCATCTTCCTCCCCATCCCACTAGTAACCACTACGCTACAGTCTTCTGGTAACCACCAGTCTATAGCCCATGTCCATGAGTCTCTGTTTATTTGTCTTGCTCATTTGTTGCTTTTAGGTTTATATACCACACATATAAGTGATATAATGTGATTTTCAACTTTTTCTGTCTGGTTTATTTTGCTTAGCATGATTATATTGAGTTCCATCCATTTTGTTGCAAATGGCTGTATTTCATCTCTTCTTATGCCTGAGTAATATTCCATTGTATATATGTACCACAGCTTCTTTAGCCAATCATCTGTTGTAGGACACTTTGGTTGCTTCCATGTGCTGGCCACTGTGAATAATGCTGCTATGGAAATTGATGTGCGAATATCTTTATGGATATGATTTTTTAAGTCTTTGGGGTAAATACTCAGTAGAGGGATTGACGGATCATATAGTAGATCAATTCTTAGTTTTTTGAGGGACCTCCATACTGTTTTCCATAGTGGCTGTACCAATTTGCAGTCCCACCAGCAGTATATGAGGGTTCCTTTTTCTCCACATACTCTCCAGCATTTGTTATTACTTCTCCTGTTGATTATAGCCATTCAAACAAGTGTGAGATGGTATCTCATTGTGGTTTTGATTTCCATTTCTCTAATAGCTAGCGATGTCGAGCATCTTTTCATGTTTGCTGGCCATTTGTATGTCCTCTAGGGAGAAGTGTCTTTTCAGATCCTCTGCTCATTTTTTGATTGGATCATTTGTTTTTTTGTTGTTATTGAATTGTATGAGTTCTTTGTGTATTTTGGGTATTAGGCCCTTATTGGAGGCGTTGCTTACAAATACATTTTCCCATTCTGATGGTTGTCTCTTTGCCTTGATGGTTTCTTTTGCTGAGCAGATGCTTTTTATTTTGATGTAATCCCATTCATTTATTTTAGCTTTTACTTCCCTTGCCTTTAAGGTCAAATTCATATAATCTTCTTTAAGTCCAAGGTCCTTGAGTTTTGTTTCCATGTTTTGTTCTATGCATTTTATTGTTTCAGGTCTTATATTCAGGTCCTTAATCCATTTTGAGTTAATTTTGGTGTGTGGTGATAGGCAACAGCCTAGTTTCATTCTTTTGCAGGTGGCTCTCTAGTTTTCTCAGCCCATTTATTAAAGAGGCTTTCCTTTCTCCACTGTATGTTTTTGGCTTTTTTGTTGAAAATTATTTGCCCATATAAATGTGGGTTTACTTCTGGACTCTCGATTCTGTTCCACTGGTCTGTGTGTCTGTTTTGCTGCCAATACCATGCCATTTTAATTAATATTGCTTTGTAATATAATTTGAAGTCAGGCGTAGTGATGCCTCCAGCCTCATTCTCTTTTCTTGGGATGACTTTGGCAATTCGGGGTCTTTTGTGCTTCCATATGAATCTGATAATTTTTTGTTCTATTTCTTTAAAAAATGCCAATAGGATTTTGATGGGGATCACATTAAATCTGTATAATGCTTTAAGTAATATTTTAACTATATCTATTCTTCCAATCCAAGAACATGGAATATCTTTCCATTTCTTTGTATCTGCTTCAATTTCTTTTAATATATTCTTGTAGTTTTCATTATATAGGTTCTTCACATGTTTCATTAAATTTATTTCTAGATATTTTATTCTTTTTGTTATCACTGTTGTTACTAATCAGAAAGCAATAAACCCTTTATTTTTTTCCTCCTCTTTTAATCCACACCCCCCACCCCACTTCTTCCCCTGACCTACGGATGTTGCCATTTCCCCTTAAGAACTGGATCTCTGAAGGCAAGGTGTCTCCTTCCACATGCTCGGCATACACCCAGGGCCTGGCGCCCCTGGCACACTTGGGGTATGGTCCGTGTTTCCACCTGCGGCGCAAACCAAGGACCTTCTGTGTGTAAAGCAGATGTGCTAACCACTACACTATGGAGCCACCCCCAGCAATAAACCCTTTAAAAGACTATCACTACACTTGAAAAAGATCTGAATGAAAACATTTTTAAAGGACTTTGTGTACATCTGTTAGGTCTAACACCTTCCTAGTGAGACCTTTCCTGACCTAAGTGTGTTCCAGCACCATGTTAATTTTCTTCATAACATGTCATTGTTTGTCATTAACTATGTTTCATTTATTTGTTCATCTTCTGTCTCCCATGTGAGTGTACTAACATCATGAGAGTAAGGATGATACCTGCTTTGCATAGCACTGCAGTCCCAGTCCCAGGCACAGTGTCCATTCATACTATACAGACAATATTTGGGTCACTACTCTTGGCTTCACATGACACAAACCCAGTCCAAATTGTCATAAAGAAGGATTTGTCAGCTTGGGTAACCAAACATGGAAAAAAGTGGTGTAACAAGCTTCAGCCTAGCCTAGGTTCAAAGACTTTCCAGTGTCTATACACAGTCCTTTTTTCATCACCTTTTGAAGGCTTGTTGTGTTGTTACAGGGTCCATGACTGCATAACAGTTCCAAGATTACAGTCTCGTAGCTCGGCATCCAAAGGGAAATAGACCTTCGAGGGAGAAAGGTTGTTATTGGTCAAGCCAGAGTCACATGCATAATCCTTGATGGGAGTGGCAATGTACAGACTGGCACTCTCTGAACCCAAAAAAGTCAGTGCCGTTACCCAAAGGGAAAAAGAATGCTGGAGAGAGAGGGGTAAAAATAGCTTTCTACTACAGACATATAACCAATAAGTCAGTTATATAGAGTTGACTATTTAGTCAGTTTCAGATTTTTGGAAGCTACAGGTGCCTTCAAACTTTTTCCTTAAGGAATAAAATTTAAATGTAGCTTTCTTGCCCCTTTTAGATTACTTAAAAACTTCTGTTGCTGAAGTGTGGCTACTATTAATATAGTCACATATTTAGGTCAAAGGAGATGAATGTCAATCATTGATATCACTAGCCATTCCTCCATTGTGGCAGGAGAGCAATTGCTGAATGAAGAAATATAGAAGTAATTGTTGAGGACAAAGCTGCTAGAGAAGAGGATAACTGGGAATGCAGTCTACAAGCCTATCCTTGAGACCCTTATCATGAAAAGATGCAAGAAACAAACATGAAAATTAATTCTTCCACAGACATTTCTAGGAGAAAAGTGGCATAAAAATGCTATATTATATTAAAAAACCAATAATATAGAACATTGTATACTGATAAGATTTCAATATATAATTGTAATTTAGAAAAAATGACTTAGGAAACTCTCTAAATCAAATAATATTATAACTGATTTATGTTTATAAGAATTGGTGCAATATGAAGCTTATCTTGCTTTTCCTTAATTGTTTTATTTATCCATTGCTACTCTGCATTCTATGGACATAAAATTAATCTGAATGACTGGATTGAGGAACTAGTGATATTTAGCTTTTGACATTTCTAGAAGAGTATTTTTTTGTTTTTAATTTCAGAATTTAAAATGATTATATTTGAATACCTAAAGTTTACATTGAAATTGCTTGGCCTTTGATCTTACAATATTATATAAAAATTTGTCCTTTTTTTGGTACTTAATGACATACATATTATCTAAAAATAGTTATGAAAGGGGACGGTAGACCTGGTATTGTTTCATGACTCATGAATGAACACGCACAAGGTCGTTAACTGATGGAGGAGGTTCAGCAAGGAAAATCTTTGACTACTTTGATAAATGCAGATGATGATTAAGTATGTGACATTGTTCCCATTTATTCAGTGCTGAATCAATCAGTGCCCAAGTCAGCCTGATGCAATGGGCTACTCTAGATGTGGTCTTCTGAATAAGACAGAGTGTTAAAATGAGGTCATGACCACTTTTCATGGTATTTTTTTTGCTTGGCCACATTCCAACTTCACTAATTAAAGTCTCTTTCTAAGACTCCTTTACAGTTTTAATTGGGTATGTTATTTCTTGTGAATTGTGTGGAATTGTTATTCACTGTCATAAGCAGTCGCTGTATTTCACCACAGAAGTGGTTTCATTTCATCATAGGGATCAAAGGAAGGGAAACATGAATATAACTTTTTTAAGAGCATTTTGCAATGCTTAGGGCTCTTTGGAAGAAAGCACTAAAAGGAAAATAACGGTTTTCTTAAAATGTGAAGTATTGCTATTATCATGTTTGAAAGAAAACCTGGAGATTGAGATCATGTTTTATGGTGAAGCTCAGGAAAAATTACCTTACTGTGTCAGAAAAAGAGCATAAATATGCTTATTAATTGCAAATTTAATTTAAAAAATTGCTGTCATCACTAAGAAGTCTCTATATTATTTATGTTTAGGGAAAATAGTCAAAATTTCTAAGCTTTTGTGAGAAGATACTAGACTATACTGGTTTCTTAGTTGTGAGTAGACTAAAATTGCTCAGCTTATATTAACTAAGCTTTTATTTACAGTTAACTTTTCCTTCTCTACAGATTAAGTCGAAACCGAACAAATATATTCCTAGACAAATGATAAAGTTTCACATCACACTGAGTCTTTAGCCTATTTTGGTTACCTTAATTGATTGTTTGAGTCACACCTCTTGGGGGGCAGTGCCTCCCACACATATATCCATGAATACATGCAAAAAAAGAGTCCCTTTAGCACATTAGTTGGGAAGGAGAAAAATAGCTTTTTACTATGGACATAATAAAGTTATTGGCTATTTTCCACATGTTTGTGGTTTTAGAATAAAGAAATAAGATTGATTTAAAATAATAAAGTAAAATGGAATTCCATAAAAGTGAGTAAAAAAAGAGAAATATAAATAATGAATGAGAAGGAAACATGGTTGAGATAAAAAAAAAAAGTTCAATGATACATTACATATTTGCTACAGGTATAGCCAAAATCAGTTCTACATATTTACAATTAACACAAAGAAAAACAAAACAAAACCACCTTAGCTGCACAATTTACTGTTTCTTTAAGATAATACATGAATTGCAGGAATATAGAGCTATTTCTGTTCCTGAACTCATTTGGGGTCTCCCCCCATACTCTCCACCTTGGAATTTCCACAAAGAAAGCACTCTGTGATTTAACAGTTGCCTCAAAAACACCCTTGCATGAGACATGATTTTTTCCTGAGGTGGCTTACTGCAAAGATC
Source organism: Pteropus medius (assembly GCF_902729225.1). Taxonomy (NCBI): domain Eukaryota; kingdom Metazoa; phylum Chordata; class Mammalia; order Chiroptera; family Pteropodidae; genus Pteropus; species Pteropus medius. The sequence continues at coordinate 11,279,311 of NW_024346062.1, read as the reverse complement.
TTAAAAATAAATGTACAGCATTGCACAAAAACATACTCCAGTAGAAAAACTTCCTGTTATGGACATCCAAGCTATATAGTATAACTTCCCTTGGCTCCTGACTACTTAAGTTTGTAATTTTCATTTTATCATACTGTATTGTTAGATATGGCAGCATCAACACAGGACAATGAAAATAGCGATGCACGATAGAGCTCACTATATGAATTATGTGTTTATATATACAAATATTCATACATATATACATACACAATATAAAAGTATACCTCATAAATTTCTATCTCTGATCTTGTTTTATTTTTCTTTGTTACACTTATCACTTACCACTACCTGAAGAAAATGTGTGTATGTGCAATACACACATACACACACACACGCATGCATATTAATCTCAGGAATTTGATTAAACATAATCCATGGTTTTTAACACACTGCCGTCTTTGCTCCTTGCATTGTCCTCATTTTCTTTCTCTTGCCTTTCTTCTTCCCTCCCTTCTCTTTTGTCTTCACTTCCCTTTTTTTCTTTTTCTTTCTTCCCTTCCCTTATTCATTAATTTATTCAAGATGTAATGAACACCCCTGAACCCAACATCCAACCTCTAGGTCTATAACATTACAAATGTCCCACTAATGTACTCTTTCTCTCTCCATCCTCCTGCCTTCCTCAGAGGCAGCTAGCCACTACCTTAAATTGTTTTTATAATTTTTTTGCCTATATTATCCATATGCTTGAATGATTTTTTAATTTAAATTGTTTATAATTTTATTAAAGTTCTTTATGCTGAATGTTATCTTCTGTGCCCACTCCTTCTGCTCAAGTAAAATCTAACCATATTGTTGTAGGTATTTGTACTTATTTGTTTCATATACCATGTAATGTTTCACAGTATGAATGTACCAAAAAATACCTGGCTGTGGTAGGCCAATTGCTGTGCACATTTCTGTATATCTCTTGATGCAAATGTGCAAAAGTTCCCCTTGAATATGTACCTAGGAATAGAATTACTGGGTTTTGGGTTATGTTCAAGTTTACAAGGCAAAAACAAGTTGTCTTCCAATTTATACTTCTACCGGCCATATTTAAGATATCCTTTCAGCCCATTTTATCTCTCACAGTATCAAAACTTCTTAATATCTGCCAAACAAATGAGTGTAAAATGGTATTTAATTTTGATGACACTTTATTATTATTTTAACTTTTTATCTGTTTTCTTCCACTAGAACCTAATCTTTATGAAGCCTAATACTTTGCCTTCTTTAATGTTTTACCCACAGAAGCTGTGATAGTGTGTGGTACATAGATATGGTCGATGAATAATTTTTAAATAAATTAATATGAAGTTACATATAACTAACTCTAATCTTTGGAGTCATATTTATATACAAGAAAAAATACATACAATTAGGACATGTAGTAAATTCCTAAAAAATATTTATGACAAAAGTAATCACAATCTACCTTTTCAACTGCCTGAACAGAAAAATTGAGATTTTTTTAAATGAAAAACACCGAGTGATATTGCTAAGATTTAAGAGGAAATTTTCCCGCTGAGTCTCAAAGATATCTACAATACATACGCACAAATATCAGTAAAGAAGGTACTAATTCATGGTTGATTCTTTAAAGGCTTAGCATAGCTGCCATTCACAAACCTGAACTATTTTAATATCTACTTACATAATTATTAAAAGGCATCTGAGAGTTTTATCGCCATTTATCATTATAGGCATAAGTTCATATTGAAAACAGTTTATCAGAACTCATACAAAATAATTTTCCAGTTTATGATCTATAAGTTTTGAGTTAGTTAATAAAGAAGGAAATGCTGCTAAATTAATTTTAGCAAAATTCAAATACAGATTCTCTATGGTAGTGATTCTCAAAGTGATTTAAGGAAGTGTGAAGATGTCTCAGGACCTTTGAGAGGGCTCATCAGTTTTTTTTCATCTATAAATCTATACGAGGCCAGATTTTTTTTGTAGACTTTATTTAAAGCAACATGATATAAACATTGAATGCCAAAGCAGCTGGAAAATTTAATTATGTAAGCAAGACATTAAAAATATTTACAAAAACATAAAGGGAGGGCACTTTCATCATATTTGTTTTGGAAAATATAATTATTTCGATACAAACATTTTGTTAATCTTTAATGATTTTATCATTATTTAAAAATAATCAACATTTCTGTTTTAATTTCTGATACAGTAATTATCAATAGATACAACCTAATTAAACAAAAGCTCTTTGCAAGTCTCAATATTTTTTAAGAATATAGATGAATTCTAATATCAAAATGTTTGAGAACTGTTGCTCCTGGGGAACACATATTTAATATTTTGTTATAGACACATAAAATTGTGCTTATCGTTAATAAAAGAATGACTGTCATATTTATTCTTCAAACATTTTGGAGCTCCTACTATGTGCCAGACTTGGTGACATGGTGCTAAACTGTTGTGATTCAATGATGAAAACTGAGTATATTCTTTCTCTTGTAGAGTACAGTTGGCCTAAACTGGCAATTACAAAGTAGTGTAAGAGATGTGGTTTCACGTAAGAGTTTTATTTTGTAAATATTTATTTAAGTTACAATTAGAAAGTTGGTATGGTGGAAAAACATAATTACCAAATAAAGTGGGAAATATAAGCATATGTTTTTTGCAGCACATGTTAATGTTTTACTTTTTACACATATACACATATAAATAATTTAAAAATTTTAAGCAGAGATATTAATGTGTTTTAAGTCAATCATTTAAATATAATGCATTAAAATAACGAAGTGGAGAGGCACATAATTATTTTAGAGACAAAATTTCAAAAGATTTCATGTGAAAAAATTATGTGCAAAAATGCCTATTTCATTTAGAAGTTTAATGAATGCATTTTTCCCTAGTGAGATATGGAGTCAAATATACTATTACATACATCTCATTTATTAATATTCTTGACTGATAATAGCTTAGTTCTTTAGAAATAAGATATTAAAAAAATGTGATGACATTATGCCCTGTTCTACTCACTGACCTATTAATGCGTCAGAGTATACTTTTTGGGTAGAAATTTTCAGGAAGTAAAGACTTGTATAAAATATTTCTAAGTTATTTCTGAAGCTATAAAACAAAGCACTAAACCAGAGGAAAAAAACAAACCACATATGATGAAAAACAAAGATATATACTGGTTGAAAAAATATTCACATATTTAGTTTGATTATTAATTAAAATCCGTATTGCAAACTTTATAAGCCTGGACACAAGTTTCTTATTATATCTTCTCTTCATATCTCTATATTGCTGCAGATTGCTAAGGACACAATCTATTGTGAAGTGCATGTTTGTTATAAATTGATGAGGTTTTAGAAACCTGAGGTGAAATCAGAGGAGGCTGTAATGCTCACTTCATTTCCCTGTTGCCATCTTGGATTTTACATGCTGTTTTATATATTGATTTGGTACATTTTTACCCTATTGATATAGGCTTTTATACCAAATGACTCTCCTCGTTCTGCTTAGCTATCCTCCTAGGTATTTTTAACTAGGTGTAAAAAGGTATTTGCAACCTATTGTCTAATTATGATTATAATTTCTTTTATGACTGACGTGCTTCACTCAGTAAGAGGGTGTAATAACAGGCCCTCCATTAATGCCTCTTAAATCATCTCTATACTAAGGGGGAAAAACCTCCTATCAATATTATGTTTAGAACACTAAAGTGTGGTTTTATGCATTCGAAACCATATTGGCAGGCTCATGCTTTTTTGTTATACACTTGACTTTCTACCTTCTTGTTCGCTGGGCTGATTAGCTTGTTTGATGGTGCCCACCCCTTTTCTGTTGTGCCCAGTGTCTGTGCCAAGCACCATGGGCACCCATGGGGTAAATTTGGCAGCTGTGAGACCCAGATGCTGAGCTCCAGTTGTAATTTTCCAGCAACAGCATCTTGGTGTTTGGTTGGCCTTTTATCTGGCTTATGTTGTCTGTCATGGTGGCTGTAGAAAGTCTGAACTTGGCACAAGGTTCGTCTCCTCATCTGCAGGCCTGTCTTGTTCATACAAAATGTCATTTCCTATTTATTCTCATTTGGTGTTGTACATTTATCTTCAGCAATACATCTGAATAAGGAACTGAAGTGAAATTCTCTGGAAGTCACCTACACATTTAACTTTTTCATGACTCTCCTTCCTAACTTTCCTGCACAATTACATGCTATATATTTTCTACTTACGTTTTGTGGTTGTATATTCACTCTAGTTCTTATTTCCACTGTGAATCGGAAAGTGTAATAAAATGATTCAGTGGTTGGCACATGTGTGCAGGAGCCATTTCTCTGTGATTGGACCCCTAGGGCTCTAGTCTTCTTTAGGTTTCAAGTTCTAATTTTAGACCCTGACTTTCAAAATGCAATTCATATCTCATATGCCATATTTATTGTTTGAATAAAGGAAAAAGATTATTAAAGTTTAAATAGGGTTGGTCTTTTAAACAGAATATTAACACTACATGGATATCTGTCTTTAATCTACTACTTCAGCAAATATCAAATGCCTTTCCATTTGTCTCTTCAAAAGAAAATCATATCATTTGAAAATACTTGTATATTTTTCTTTTTGTTTCCTTCCTGAAATTTTTAAAAACTTTCCCTTTTATTAAGGATCTATAAAATTACAGTTCATTGGGAATAGCTATTTCTGTCTACGTACAAATTTACATAGATTTTCTTTGTAGTTTTAAATCAATAAAATGAATAATAAAACCCAAAATATTAATTGCCATAGGAAAGTGTAGTAAATTTATAAAAATTGAACACTAGAACAGCTATTATTAGATAGTAAAAACTGAATTTGATTTATTTTTTTCTATTACCTAACTTATGAAAGAACAAAAAATAATGTAGACATAGTTGTCCTTGATGTGAAAATATAACTCCCTATATAGTAAGATATGTGACATCTTTCCTACGGACAAGTGCTTACCATCCTGTTCATTAATTTTATCACTAACATAAACTTTTAATATGCATATGATCAGAATATAGGACTTCCAGGGAAGCTTAAAGTGACTGTAACCTGTAATTACTGTTCCTGTACTTGATTATAATAATCTGATTGCAATTATTCAGTGATTTTAATACAAGCCTCAAGCTACATAACAATAATTCAAGTTCAGTGATTAGGAACATGTTTCTGTTTGGCTGTGAAATGATGTTTTAATCTGCTGTGATTCAAAGATCTGAACTATAATTCTGTTCAGGTAATTAAAGCACATTTATATTGTCAGGTAAAATAACCTTATTTTGAAATTAATTATTGCAAAAATTTCATATAGGTCAAAATAGATCATTATCATGCATTCTTTAAGAAAAGGTAATAAAGATTCTTATGGTTGAGTAAATTGACCTCTATGACCCTGTACCTAAAAATCGCAAATAGAGGTAAGGAGGAGAAGAGGTGGAGCCAGCCAAAGGATATATCAGTTATAGCACATTAATGCTCCCCTAAATATTTCTATTGAATTATGACTCCTGAAAGACTTAAAAGTCAAATGAATAAGTATAATTCTGTAGAAAGGTTTTTAGAAATACCAAAAATCAAGAAGAATATTTGGTACAGGAATGATTTCAAAATAAAGAAGGCAAGAGTAAGTGGCAAGGACAGAAACAGCTTTGTTAAATATTTTTAAGGAAAATATTTAACATAGGAAATAGGAAAGAACAAATATTTAGAAAAATGTAGTACATACTAGATCTGTGACAATATGCTGACTTTTATTTTGGTATTTGTTTTCTTTTTTAAATTAACAAGAAGTAAACCTTGACTCTAAAACAAGAAATATAGAACACCAAATAATGCTCTCAGACGCTTAAACGTCACCTAATGGTCAAGTGATAGTTCAAAATGAGAGATATACAGTGCTATAAGAGACGAATAATAGTTTCGAGATACTATCTTGAACTAGAATGTCAGAATTACTGGACTGCCTGAAGGGGTAGGGAAGGCAGACCCAATAGACTTCCTTGAAAAATGGATCCCTAAGGCTCTTCAACTCAATCTAACAAGCGACCCAATTTTCTTCTAGAGGTGCTTAAGAATTCCAGGAAACAAAGGAGCAAGGAGACAAAGTATAATCCTGATTTTTAAAAGTCCCCAATTGGAGAAATAAAGAATGAATTATCTCTACGTTTGCCAAATGAGGTGCACATTATAAAAAAAAAAAAGAAAAGAAAACCCACAAAGTACTTTCCCCTTCTGACACCAGACCCACATTCAAGTGAAAGACTAAAGGAATATCTTTCATGCTGACTGATAATAAGCTGTATTATAACTAGGTAAATTAGGGTAAAAGTATATCTTTGGATTAAACATAGCATATTTAAAAAGCATAAGATCAGGTCAATAGAACAAGCAATCTGTTCAAGAGTAAATTCACAAGGATAACTCAAGAATTAAGGGAACAATTCTAAACTGACCATAATCAACTCCAACTGATTTTTCATAGTATAGGGGAGATTTGGCATATGATCACCAGATGCAGTTGGCAGTGTTTTTGAACCACATTCCCAAGTAAATTTATTTCCTTTCCCTTCTCGTTGTTACTTTGAAGAATGTGCTTTACCAAACTTTATATTTTGGTCCCAGTGTCTAACTATCTCTATCTTTTTGTTGAAACAAGTAGAGACTTATGGCATTATATCTTACCAATGAATTCTTTTTGTTACATACCTTATGTGGTTTTGAAAGGTGGTCTGAACAAAACAGTATTTATTTTGTCAGCTGCTTTCTTTAGCTATAGCTGGGAGGAGGGGGAAACCTCATAATAGTGAAAAGTACTCAGAAGTTTGAGAAATGTAAAAAGCTTTTAAAAATTATTACATAGGTATAATATTAAATATAAATCTCTAACCATGTGGACATTTTTGTTTCTCCCTCATTTATGATATGGAGATTGTAATATTTGTATTAAAGAAGTCTAAAAGCTGGATAGAATATTTCAGGGAACGTAGGCAGCTTACCTTTGAGTTATATGTGAGACCTAAGAAACAGAACAAACCTGTTATTTATAATCAATTTTTAGAGAATATGTGAGTAGTGTAGAAATAATGAAGAAAAACATGCAATCATTTTTTATACTTTGACATGTAACTTTTAAAAATTATATATTAGTAACTTTTCATTATTCTTTAAAAGCCAGCACAAAATAATTTGTTTCTAGGTTTTAGAAGAAGAAACTAATGATATATTTTATTAAGAGTTATGATTATGTAGTTGTAGTTTGCACTTCCAAAATGATTGCCTCTAGAAGTAAGACCACTGAAGGAACCTAAGGAAGGATTGAAATGTCATCAGTTTCATTAGAATCATGCAAGTCAAAGTAACTGCTGATATTCTCCATTATCCTAGAGTCTCTATATATCTCTGTAATGTACCTTTATACATCTTTAGATATATATTTGTGAGCGTGTGTGCGTGCATTTTTGTGTGTGTATATGTATCTTTCTGGACTATCGGGTCCACAGTTCTAATTCTGCCTGAAAATTGACAATTAATGATGTAAAATTAACTTTAGTGAGTTGGTGGCAAAATTGTGATTATGTTCTTGGAGCTGTTACCTCAATGTTTATAACAGACTGCTAGACAACTATTTAGAAAATTGTCACAAACATAATTTCAGCACAGGATGATTTAATTTGCTTATAAAAGCATATCACACATAATCACATAATTTTGTTTCAGGAGAAAACTAGGTATCAAATAATAAAATACATTTAAATTTGAGGTGATTTGCTTCAAAACAAGAATTAATTTCTAAGCTCATATTTGTTCAAAGCAAAACCAAGAAAACGAAGGTTTTCTGACTTCTCGTTTAAGACATTTTTCAATGCCTTACTCATATTTCAAAACTAAATTCTAAAAATGTATATTTTTTCTTGCACTCAAAGCAAATAAAAAGTAGTTATAGGAAGGAATCAATCTAACAAAAATTCTATTAATTTGTTTTTCTAAAGGTAATATATGAAACACAAAAGTTTAATATGTATATAATTTATTCCTCTAAGTTTATAACAAATCTCCAATTTCAAAATAAAAGCTCAGAAAAAAATTTATAATTCTATCTTTATATGTTCATTCTTCCTTGCTGGATATCACAAGGTGGAGAGCCCTAACTATTATAATAATTCCTTAACAGATCTTTGAGGGTCGAACAATATTAATGGAAAATTCCATCATATAATTTTATTCTAGGACTGTTACCTTAAGACCAACAAATGTAACCTAAAAAATGAAATAAAGATGTTGAGACCAGTCTATTACTAATGTGTTTTAATCTCCTTGCCAGCTGTGAGTACTTTAAATATTCATCTCACCCAAAACTTTTTTCTCCATCCGACTTAGACTGGTTTTTATTCATCTGAAGTGGTTTCAATTTCCAATAATGCATCAAAGTCAATAAAATAAATGGATATACTGCACCTACTTTTAAATCTCCAGAGATTTTTTTTCCAAATCATTAACCAAGGTGAGCATTTTACCACTACTTCCACAATTGCTTTTGCCTAATGACACTTGGTTAATATCCAGCAAAAGGATGCTTCTATCATAATAATAAATTATTGTTCCCAACTGTATATCATAGTGTAGGAAACCACATTTTCATTGACCACAGCCACCACAAATTCATATTTTGACTTCCTTTTTTTTCTATATGAATAGTAGTTTGTTATAGATTCATATGTTAGCATCTTTAGCAGTGAAACTTCAAATGTCCAGCTCTATCTTAATCTACATATAGTAATTTTTATGATGATAGCAAAACTATGTTTTTAAGTCTGTTTTAAGAAATTAGGGTAGTTTCGATAGGCAAAACAATCTCATAAAAAAAATACTGGATTAGATGTCAAAAGCTCTAAATTATAGTCTTCAATTAAGTTTCTAGAGAAGTCACTTACCTTCAGTATGGCAAGATTTTTCATACATAAAATATGCCTTGAGGGTTTAGTGATAAAATATATCTAATCATGTTATAAATTTTCAAAATGTGTATAAGGTAAGGCGTTGCATTTATTGTGTACTGAGTATGAGTTTTTAAAAGTTAGAGTCATTTAATGCAGAACATGTTAATTCTTAAAGATGACATTTCAATTTTCTAAGAAAAACAAACTTTAGTTGTTTTTCTCAGCAATACTATTTTTTAGGCTTGAATGTAAGGCACATACTATTGGAAGAACACCAACATCCATCCTTTAGACAAAGGTCTGCAAACTGTTTTTGTAAAAGGCCAGTGAGTAGATATTTTAGGCTGGTAGTATGGTCTCTGAAGCAATTATAGACAATGTGTGAGTGAATGTGATTGTATTTCAATAAAAATTTATTTATGAAAACAAAGTTTTATAAAGATGGTTGGTTGAATTTGGCCCATGGGCCACAATTGGCCAACTCCTGTTTTAGAGAAATTGTGTGTGTGTGTGTGTGTGTGTGAGAGAGAGAGAGAGAGAGAGAGAGACACACAGACAGACAGACAGAGACAGAGACTAGTTCTCTTCCATCTGCTAGCTGACTCCTATTAAATCTAAAAACACTGAAAAGTTCACCCAAAATATATCTATTAATCTAAGGGAAATGGGGAAGGGGGTGAGTAAAGACCTTGAAATATGGAAGCAGACCTAAGGAAAAGATTTTATGGAGAGGACACTTTCAGTTTATGGAAAGAGTGATAGCTGATGGTACTCTGTGGTTTGGTCTAAGACTAGCCCTGCATTGATGTGTGTGGTATTACACATGAAATGGTAAGATTCATTGTGGAATTTCAGCCTGTGATATCTGGAATCTCCCAACTTGGATATAGAAAACCATACTTCGAATCATTACTTAGATTTAAATATAAATGTTTAGAATAAACTTTAAAAAGCAATATAGGTATTCTTTAAAAAAAAATCTACAGCACCTAGTATTCCTAGGTGGTCTCCCATCCAAGTACTAACTAGGCCTGACCCTGCTTAGCTTCTGAAATCAGACAAGATTAGACATGTTCAGGTGGCATGGACATAGTAGGGATCTTCTTAAATTATTTTAAGACCATTTGCATTCCCATCGCTTGTCCAGTGATATCTGACAGACCCTTTTTCCCTATGTAGAGGCAAAGCAATAAGTGCCAATAAATATCACAGAAGTAAGGTATGATGGAATCCATAATAGAACTGATTTCCAGATTTTCTGACCATGCTCAATCTTATGCACTTTAGAACATACATTTCCAAAGACAGTACCTGTACCTTTTGGAATGAGTCATTTAAAGCCTAGGAAATGGTTAAGAATAAAAGTTTTAAAACTAATAAACTTGAAGAAAAAAAAAAAAAAAAAAAACCAGCTAATTCTTGTGGGGAGTGGAGGGTCACAGGTTTATTTTGAGCCAGGAATAGAGAGAGATCTCAAATATTTCGAGTTGAAATGCCATCGAACCCCAATCTTGACACCAAAAGAACACATTTAAACTTGAAAAAATAATAATACTAGCTATGTTTATTGTAATGTATATTTATGGATTATAAAGAACTTTAATATCCATTATTTTATTCAAACCCAAAGATGTTTTGCTATAGAATTTGAATAAGAAACAAAGAAGAAAATTATCTTGTATAATTTCTCAAAATTAAGTAATTTTAACTCTACCATAAAGTCATTAGATCATTATTAAAATTTTGTGATGCAAGCAAAAAGTTTGGTCATAGATTGAGTCTACAAAGTATAAACTGGACATATTTATGAATAATTAATAACTATACATTGTTAAAACTAAATTTATTATAAAACATAAATATTTAAAAATTGTTAAAAATTAAATTTATTATAAATCTATTAACAAATTTAAATAACTGGTTACTCCATTGCCTTGTTTGATTGAAATGCACTTGTTTGGAGCCTTAAATTTCCAAGATGATAGTATATCACTTCTATTTGATGGAATATGTAATGTTGCAATCATTTCTTAAAACAGTGGAGCCGGAAACCCTTAAAGAGAAATTTTAAACCCAAAATATAATTTATTTTCTGTGTAAAGTGGATTTCAAACCTGTATGAATGATTATATAAACTTAGTGTACATTTGCGTAAACCCAATTTTGGGTTACAACATTGTGTTTGTTACCTATAACTTGAAAACCAAATATAGATATAGGTTAGTCATTGGTATTAGATTGGAATATTTTGTCAGTTCACATTAAACAGTATACCAGTGATAAATACATAACTGGAATAAAAAAAGAGGAGTCATTTGCAATGATCACTGATGGAAAGGGTCTTAAAGCAGAATTAAACTCTCAATTAACTTATTTACTCAGAGAATTATGACTAGGAAGTAGGCTTCTGCACAGAATCAGGCCTTGTTTGACTATAGTGATTTTGAGTCATGTTTTACCTTAATGAGCATGAAAGGTCACAAACAAAATTCTGTAACTCATTCAGGCCTGGCATTTCTAATTTCCAACAGATATTAATTCTCAGGATTTGGGGGAAAAAACAAATTCCTAAGAATTCTTGAAATTGCTGAAATTATAAATTCTTTGTTTTTAATAATACTTTATTTACATGTTTGTAAGTATTAACAACTGAACAAAATAGGCAGTGAAACGTTTTTTATGTGCTGTGATTATACTAAAAGTTTCAGAAGTATTTTATAAAAAAAGAACAAGCAAAAATGCACATGTTATGAACCACTGTACTGTGAGATTAGCTAATTCAATGAAATGTAAAAATTTCATCTATCTGCTATATATATATATATTTGATAATAGGTGACAATCAAGGTGGAGATAATGTAAAATGTAGGCCAAAGAAAAATTATTTAAAACATTATTTAAAACATTGACTACAATAACTCAAATATTAAATACTTCCAAGTTATTCTTTAAAATGATTTTAAAAGACACAAATCACTAATTTTCCTATCTAAAATGGTTGATATTTGCTCTATGATAAAATTCCAAATGTAGAAAAATTTCTATGACATTGGTGGAATAGTTATAAGTATTTCCAAAAGCATTTCAACTTGGGCATTTGAGTATATGCTGCTTCATATAAACTCATTTTGTTTTTAATAATGACTTTTTTTGCTTTCCATAATTTTGGTTTGTCATTGAAATAAATATTGCTTTTGTTAATTCTGATTTTAGGTCAGTTTTAGATTTCACGTTGAAGATTTCATAACATTTATGTCGTCTTCTCTTTATATTCTAGAAAATTTCGAAGAATCATAGCTTATAAAATACAGAAACACGAGAAAACATGAGCAAGCATTATTGGATAATTTAAATAAAGTTTGTATCTTCTATCTAGTTCAGCAGTTATACAAATGTAAATTGTCAATTAAATAACTTGTTTTACTTCTAAATATGTTATTTCTTGAAACACCATACATAGTATTTATATAAGTATACAACATATATAAACACATTAATATTTATTTTAAAGAATGACTCATTGTAAGCATCCCACAAAGCTAGGAACAAATACTTACGTCATGACAGTAACCACAAGTAAGACTGACTGATTAGATCGTGACTGCCTCTGGCCTATGTGATCTCATCTTGGTTCCAGGAAATATCCACTTTAACATTTGACCCTACATGTCACGGTGTCTTGCTTTTAACTTGATATTAGTGGATTCTCTCAAACCAATAATGTCTCTATTGATTTTTAAGCTTCCATTCTCACAGAAGGATTATAATGCATCTTCCAATTTCCCCAATTTTTCAATTGATAATTCAAGATTCAAATTCAAAAAAATATATTTTTCAAGAAATACTGGGAAGAAATTCCCATATGAGAAAGTGTTCATGCTAGTTGTCTAATAGTCATATTTGTTGTAACTCCTGGTCCCAATATTTGTGTGAAGAGTGCATATGCCATCAGGGTTTCAAACTTATGTCCCTCATAGAGCAAGAAAAAATGTTATTGATAGGATTTCTGTACTTATTAATGCAAAGTAAGTCACCAATCGCCATCAGAAAGTTACCCCTAGATATTAGCTTCAAAAAGTAACAGCTGTCCAATGACCTAATGGTATATTATTTGGATATAAATTGTTTATGAAAAAGAACTCAGCAGTCAATGAGATGAGATAGTAAATGGGTCAATAGTGACAGGCTCTGAAAACAAAAGTTATATCCAATAAGTGAGGAAGTGATTTTAACAGTTTATAATAGAAAATATGTGATTTCTTTTATTTTCAACCTAACTCAACCAGGATGTCAAAGTAATAATTTATGTGTGCAAAAGACAACATACACTGTAAATGACAAAATTAGTGCTAAGAAGCATCATTCAAGAGGAATGCAAATTCCCTCCATTTCCATGACCATTCCCTACAGGGACAGGTGTGTGGGTAGGTGTGTGTATGTGTGCGTGTCTCTAAAGTTGGTAAATGCCCCCCTGACCTAATAGTATTAAAAGGATAAAGTTTTATTAAAGTTTGCTTGGCTTTATATTTATTTAGAAAATGTCATTAAATACCTATTTGTTGCTATAATTTTGGCTAAAGTAAATGATATTTAATATTGTTAATAAACTGCAAAAACACCAAGCAAACAAAAATGTTAAGACAGTCAAAACGAGAAAGAAAAATGAAAAATACGTGTCCTAAAAATGATCTAAGCCTTATTAATTCTTAGTTGTGTTATATATGATAGTGAAAATATTCCATTTAAATGTTCTTTTTCCTTTAGAACCAACAATATGATAACAAAAACTTTCTGCTAGGAGAAATAAATAGCTAAGTTTTAATAAACATCCATGCACTGTATTCTTTGATGCATGTAACACTGAAGATTCCAGAGGTGATTCAAGGATTAATACTGTCATTTGGTGTATTTTTCTCAAAGAATTCCTCAAGTTTTTGGTGAGGGCTGAATTTAGTTACCATGTCCTTAGCATATGTTCTTTTGAAGAGCAGCTGTTCTACAGCTTTGTGAAGCAAAAAGCATAAGACTAATATGGGATCTAAAGCAAGCACAGGGGTGGTCAAATGGTCGGTTATATGTCAATTACAGCAGGTTGGGCAATCTTCCAGTCCATCAGCTCTACAGTGCCCATTAAAGCAAGCATCAATGAGAAACATGCCTCACTTGACAGCTATAGGCTTTAGCTTAAGTTGTGTAAATACCGAGGAGGATTCATAGAGTCAAAGTTTGATTTAAGAAAAAATGTATTTGAGAAAACAAAGTTTAATTATTTCATATAATGTGATGTACATTAAGTGAGTCAAGAACTGGGTTCACCAATCACAAGCATCTGAAATTCTGTTAAAACTTTAGGTAGTTTATTTGGCTTAAAAATAATTTCCTCTTTCTGTAAATGCCATGGCTACCTCTGCTCGTCGGGTAATATAACATTTAGGCAAAAGCATTAAGTTTGTCAATCTAAGATTGAAATTGAAAAGGTATAATAGCTGTTCTCTTTTCTACCTTGGAAAGTTATGAAAACCTAGTATTATGAGTATATCAAACTATAGTACCACTTTTAAAATATACATAGATGTATAGATATGTTTATATACACATGTAAATCTATATAGATACATATGTAGATATACAAACATATAAGCACACATATACATCTTCTGAAAGTTAATAGAAAAATTTATTTCATTTTAAGAATTTAAAGAACTGTAGAAGGTAGCTTTTAAATTATATAATTGAAGTTCTTATTTTAATATTCTTAAGTGTAACACTGTTTACTAACTTTGTAGCTGGTACTCTACTGAGATAGATAATAAATTGCCACATGGCGGCAACCAACTAGAACATTCTCCATTATAGGGATAAGAGATTTGCAGATGAGACAGTTTCACAACATTTTTTATCTAATCGAAAATTGACTCCAATTAATATTTCCTCTAAGGCAAGAGAGATATTCCACTGAGACATGTACCTTCTTTCACTCAAAGGTAATTATCAAGCTCCAGGAATGATTGGTTTAATAAAATTTCTAGTAATCATATGCAAAGTATGTATAATATAGATCAGAAGACTGCATCCTTATGAATAATACCAATACTTAAATACTTTTTGTGAAATACATCCATACTGCCTTCGGATTTATCCACAGTGTATTTCTCAGTTAAGCATTTTACAAATACATCTATCCAGTATGTTTTTTCTTTTTAAAAATCTCTTTGGAAAATGTGTGGAAGCATAAGTATAGATTCATAATGTATATTATGAATTTTGATATATATATATCACAACTGTTGATATGTATAATTATAGATATTTTTATATAAATGTTTATATGCAAATATAGTACGCATTTCTTGTAAGTTTCTGTGTTAAGTTCTTCATTGCTATAATTTGATTTCTGAAATTCTTTTATATTTAGAATCACTGGAAAGAGCCTTTGACCTACTGAGAGAGATACTAAAATAGATTCCTATATGGAGAGAAAATAGAAGGGAATACTTTCTATTCATACTAATCCTGAAAATGTTCCAGGTCACTGACCCACACTGATAGGGTGTGCGTTAAACTCCACCTATAGCTTCATAACACATTTAATTTCTGGATACTGACTCTTAAAATGTTCCCATTGTAACCTAATACATTGTTTTTTCATCTTTAAAGGGGAAAGAAGCAACTGTGCAATTCAAGCTCTGCACGCAAAAAAAGGAAATAATGAACAATATATTGCTTAATATTTTTGCCAAATTTTAAATGACTTTGTGGAATTAATGTTAAATCTCTTTTCCCTTTCCTTAAGAGCAAGGAAAAATAATGCATTTTATATTTATTGACTTAGTAAATATCCAGAAGAAAAGTTTAGATTAGAGGCAACACAAAGATTTAAAACTAAGTTCTTTTTTTATTCACTCTGTCCATTAATCACATACACATGTACTCTCAAGGTATTATGTAGAGGCATTTCAGTCAAAAAGGTCTGTAACGAATATGTAATTGAAAAGAATTGTGTATTTTCACTTATTAGGTATTGTGATAGAGGAAAATGAGTATTCCAAATCTTTTTAGGACTTTAATGAGTATATTTTAAGAGATTAGTAATGCCTCTTCAACTCACCCAACTTCTCAACCTTGCTCTAAGTGAATCACATGAGCACTTGACCTCAGTAAGAATTTAAGAAGAAAAACAAACTTTATAAAATTTAATCACATTATTTGAAAGCTGGAAGAATGTTTTAATGCTTCTCCTAAGCCACAAAGTCCCATTACCTGAATCCTATCAACATAATCCTTTCTAAGAAAGAATGAATGAATGAAATGGAAAAGATTTGTAATTGAATTATCTTCAGTCTCAGAGCCAATTAGAAACATTTTTTTATCAGCACACCTAGATGTAACCTTGACTATTTCTAATTAGTTCATCAACTCAGATAATAAGAAATGCAGGAACATTTTTACAGGGTTGTAAATTGAGAAGAGTTCATATTGTTGATAACATGTGTACTATCCATGTACGAATAGATAAGGAGAGAAGAGGTACATTTATAATAGGGTAAAGTGTTATGACATTAAGTATTTCCATTAAGAGTAAAGAAGGTCATTCCTTTGCACAGAAAGAATTATAATACTATTGCTGTCTATGCCATATGCTTTTCAGATATTACCAGGTTTTAGCCAGTTGTGTTTGACAAAAAATGAACAGAGTATGCAGTTTGCATTAAAGTAGAGCTATCAGCACAACATAGATTTTCGGCATGATTTTTCATAAAATAGATGATAGTAAAACAATATTGGAGTGATGGCATATGTGCATTTCTAACTGGATTTCTGGGTAGTTAGAACATTTTTAAATGTCAAAGTCCATTTCAGATGTGGAATTGAATATAAAACGAAGCATGCTCAATTATTCTGATATTCTGTGTTAAGGAATATATCATTCCTATTATTTCATTTATTAGAAAAGCTGATAAATGAACACTGAGTTCTGCTGAAAATTACTGTTATATTATGAGAAAGTCATCATTGCTACATAGATTATTGTTTGAGTGTGAATTAAAATTTTTATTTGATATTTTTCACGAATGATATGTATTTCATAGCTCTGGGTTTTAAGAATTAATGAGTTGCTTCTTAAAGAGCAAAATTCTTTGAACAGAAGTTCATATGTAAATAAGAAATACATTGCTTTGGTAATATACATTTGACAAATTTTTACAATTATTAGTGAAAGTTTTTCTAAAAATTTAAAGTTATCATAGAAATTTTAATTCAATTAGTTTTCTACTCAAGTATTTTTGTACATTTTCTTCCAAATGAGTAACTATGAATAGGTTTAAAGCAGACTATGTATCCAATGAGGGAATTTTTAATCATCCAATGAACAAATATTTATTGAATATCTACTAGAGACTAGACACAATAGATGAAGCCTAGATTAAAAATAAATAAGTAAATGAATAAGACATGTTCACTGTGATCAAGCAGCTTTTGCTCTAGACATATTTACCTAAATACCTTAATGTGAGAAAGCCTATGGGGACTGTATCTAGTTCATAATAGGTGTTTAACAAATGTCTATAAAATGAAAGACTAAAATTTCAAACAATATATAATTTTTTCCAATCTTTACAAATAAATTTTAATCTCCTTTTTTAAAAATGCCACAACTATATTTTGCATCTTGTTTTTCCTTCCTAGACTCTATAAATTTACTATTCATATATTTCAAATAAGAGTAAATGTTGACGATAAAAATAAAACATTTTCTTATACCAAAATGCCTATTTGGCAATTTTGAGATATACTAAGGGACTTGAGGTTGGAAAAAGAATTTTATATTTATCAAATAAAAAATATACTTCATTCCCAATTTAATGGTGAATATTAAGTAATTTGGAAAAAAATTTTAACTTTCATAGTTATAAAACTGAAAAGAAAGTAGCTTTTGTGTAAACATTCTGCCTTCAATATCCAGTTGTAATTTAGAAGAGTTATTTCAGGCATAAGAATTTAACCAGTTATTACTTTTTATTTTATGTAAATTAAATAAATTATTATAGCTAGAATAAAGAATTATTAACCCTACAGTTCAGTACCTATTTTTAATATCTTTTGATATTAGTAACTATATTAATGGTAATGGGCACTATCATTTTTACTAATTATCTGCATAGGTTGTAGAGTATTGTCTTTAGCAATTTTCTATTATGTTTGCACATACTAACTGGTTAAGGGTGAAGATAGTAGTAGGAAATTACTAATTGCTCCTGTAAATTTGCAATTGAGAGATTGTAATTTTAGGTCCTGCTTCTTTTGCTACTAGTGAGTCACAATTTAAGGAAAACTGTACCCTTATTGGGCAATTCTCTTTCTAGGGAGAGATGTAGGTCACATACAGTCTCCTGATGTCATTCACGTGTGCACAATGCCATATATGTCAATTATGAAACATGACTTCATACTTTGCCCCTAGGGAGAAAAAAAATTATGCAGACATATAAAATTGAAATACTTCTTTCCAATATATAGCCAAGAGAGTAATTATTTAGGGATAGAAAAAGAAAAATATTTAGGTTAAATATTGCACTAAATTTATAAATTAAAAAGGAAAGGCAAGTTTGCAATTAGTTGCTTGCTTGAAATGGCAGGAAATGTTAATAAAATTGAAAAAATTGTTTTATTCTAATAATTTACTCTGATGATATGTACTAACTTCTACTTGTATTATAATAATCATCTTAAAGAACTTAAGAAATTGAAAGAAAAATATTAAATATAGCTAAGAAAAGTAGTTCTGCTTGAATGCTAGGAATTAAATAGGTATTCTTTTGGCATATATTTGTTATGAGAAAAGAAGAGCTAAAATACTAGTTGTCAGTTCTATCCAAAATGTAATATTTGCTGGCTTTTACTTTAATCTTTTCATTCACAAAGCTCTCTCTCAAACATTCCATTCTTAGTATAGAAGAGTAAAATGTCATCTAACTTTTGAACATCTGAACATTAACAGAAGATACATTTTTTTATACATTTTTTTTAAATACCCAAAAAGGGCAGTTGTGGCAGATATTTTAAAACTATTAATCGTACATTTACATTTGTTACTGATGCCTTAATGTCCCAAAGTTTCTGTAAGTAGTTAAAACAAAGAAAATCATGAGCTTAGAGATATATATTTTCTAACAGGTGCAATATCTATATGCCACTTTTATTTCCTCTACTAACAAAAATGCCTTTACTGCAGTCAAATCTTACCTTGAGGTTAGATGCCATCTATCTGTAGCTAAGGTATTAAAAAACGATATAATTCTTACCAACACAAAAACCAAAACCCAGGTTAAGGATTTTCATTTTTTATAATTATTTTAAGTTTAATCAGTCAAAATTTATAACCCTCTTGGTTTTCCTGCTTGTTCCACTAAAGATGAGTTTAACATTACTGGAGTCTAAAACAAGCAAAAGAAAGAACATAATGTAGTGGAGGAGATGCAAGTACAGCAATGGCTTCATATTTTGTAGTTTTCTAGAACTGACAAAGTGCTAAGTAACAACCAATTGAAAAATAAAAGTACTGATTAGAATACTAAATTGATTTTTTATGATTACTAATATTGCTTTTACAAATAGAAGATATGTAATAGATTTGGTATTTATTTTTAGGGGTGAATTATAATAATTAAACAGTATAAATCATATAACCTATTTCACATCTCCTAGAAAAGCTTGTTGTTTTGGGTTAAAAAATCTTTTTTACTCAAACAACTGTTGCAGATATGTAAATTTTTGATAATAAAACAGTTTTCCTTGAAAGCAATAGTCCATTTGCAGTAACCCCCCAAATCACACTGGGGATAGTTACTCTCATAGTACATCATTTCACATATTTAAAGTTTTATTTTGTAAAGAAGGCAAATCGAATGCCTGTTTTGGAGGGTATTATGATCATTTTTGTCTGACTTTCAGATGCCAGTGAATTGTACTTGGATTTTACATGGATATATTTTATTTCTTCAGAATGCAAGCTCTGATTTCAGATTTATTCAGAAAAGAGATACACATAAATCTATATGACCAGAAGAGATAAGTAGATCATAAAAAGTCCACACACATCATAACCCTGCACATCTAACATAGAGATAAGGACAGTTACAGATTATTATGGCATAGGTAGCTTGATAATCTCTAGTGAATCTATGATAAATTTCAAACTATAACAAATACAATGACTCATTTTTTTTTAAAGAAACAAACTACAAAGGCATAAATTTACCCTGAGATTTGTATCACTAAGAAACTGAATAGTTCAAAGTCAAACATTATGTGACATGCTTTAGATTGCTCTTATGAAAGGCACTATAGAAATGTCACCCTATTACAATCTACTGTATTTAAGAATTAACTACAGCAGAACAGCCAGGGGAGATGAACATATCCTGATGTGCTCATCCCCATCTATTACTTACCACCGGCAGTTAATACAAAGTCTGCTGCAGAAGAGAGTCTATAAGACAAAGAAATAAACACATTGTTAAAAGGAGTGTATTTAATATCAAGATTTCTTTTTATTAATTCTAACAGACCCTTATACTATAGTATTTTCACTTTAATAATAGGAGCCTTTCATTTAAATGATGCAATCAGCATGCCACAAGCGGGTTCGTTCTTTAGTGGGAGGAGTTAGCAGCTCCAACAATCAATTGACCTGTTTCCAAATAATCTACAGGAAAAAAATGAAGATTAAGTCTTCTAACAAGAGCAGTTTTCACAGCCTTGCGTACAAAGAGAAGGATTCGGTAAAAAGATGAGAGGGCAAGCCGCATTGTGCTGGCCCACTTAAATCTTATTTCCAATTCACTAAATGTGTTATTTGACTTGGCAAGTGAGCTAGTATGTGTATTAGATCAGCGGGGAGCCTAATCAAGGAGATGCCAAGTTTACTGCAGCCCCTCTGAGCTGCATTAGCCTCAACTAGTGACCTTAAGCAAAGTGGGTGGTTGAACCCAAAAGAGAATAGCATTAACTTTTGCTTGAAGTTCAGCCTGATTTGAAGTCTCCTTTTGTGCCTTATTCCAAAAAAGGGAGAGAGAGAGAAAAAAAGCAAAAAGCATTTAACAGAATTGAATCTAGTCTGCTCAGCACCATCTTCACACGCAAGGCTTCATAGAAGCTTGCCTCCATTAATGCTGACGCATGCAAAAGAAATGAAAAGCATTAACTCAGCTGAGGCACTTGATTCTGCAGCTGCAGAACAATTCATTTTGTAAATCAGTAACTCAGATGGGGCTTTTCCACCCAGATAAACTGCTAATTTGCTAATTGATACAAAAAGTATTTTCAAATATTAAATAAACTGCAAATAAGGCAAAAAAAAAAACCCACATATATTACAAGGACATATAAAGGATAGTTTAATTTGAACATGTCTTAGTAGTAAAGTATGAATAGTTATTTCCAAAGTACCTTTAACCAAGTGTCCAGCTTTAAGATCTGTTCCTAGTTTCATATTTCAATATATATATGAGTGAACTCTTCAGTTATAGTTTATACCAAGTAAATGACAAATCTTTGTAGTTAAAAAAAAAATTGTTTTAGAATTATTCTAACAATAGATTTATCTTTAGAAACAATTTTTCTCAATTTAATTTCCCTATTTTAAACTTGCTATCTTGTTTAAATCAAAAGATTTCTAATAATGCCAGTTTTCTAATAATGCCAGTTTTTACACAATGGTTAGAAATGCTTTGATTCTATTTTTAATTCGAGGATGTTGAACTTGGAAATACTCAGACTGCAAAAATATGTTGGATATGTACAGTGTAAAGTTATCAAAGCTCAAAACATGAAAGTTTTATAGGATCTTCTGTATGGCCTTTGGCTGTAAAACTTTTCTTTTTCCTACATAAAATGTAAAACAAGCTTCTTTTATTCCATTCTTTATTTTCCTGTGTGTGTGTTTGTTTGTTTGTTTGTTTTGGCTTCCCTCCTCGGCTATCTGAAACCCTAAGCCAAGCAAAACCATCACCTTCTGAAAACTGTAGAAACTACAATCAGAATCAACAAAGCAAAGCACTCTTACCGTAGACAGATTCATCTCCTTGGAGTTTAAGTGATGGGATAACTTTTCAAAAATCAGATTTGAAGCATTTAGGCAAATGCTCCAGGTCAGAGAGATAGTCTGTTGAGGAAATTTTTAAAAGACCATAAAACTACCATGTCAATTTATGCTTCCAGGTAGTATAATTGTTTTTGTACCACATGTTTTTAGGGGAGAAAATGGCTTAAAATAATCTGAATAGCGTTTTAGAAATAAGCTGCTTAAATAATTGGCATCGACGTTGTCTTCTATAACTATGAGATTTCAAAACATTTTCCGAACATTAATTGTGATGGGACCCCTGCGAGGCTGATATTATCATACCTATTTTCCAGGATGATAAGCAGAGAGCACAGGGCCCATTTCTTACCTTGCCCCATGCCCTTCAGAGCTTGTCCAAGCTCAGAGCTCCCTTAAAAACTATTGGATCAGCTCCATGGGAGCGCAGAGAAAATGAGAATGGGCTCTGAGAGATTTAAGGGATTTTGTAAGGTCGTGTACAAGTGAGCTATAGTTAAAAGTCAAAGCTGAAAATGTAAGATACCTTATTCAGTGGTTAGATATATTTCCTCATTAAGATAAAACATATTAAATATCAGGCTTACAGGAAAATGCTGGTAAGAAATAGAATCTGTTGCTGCACATCTTTGAGTAACTTATTTAATAACAAAAATGTCTCCCTTTGATTTGAATAAAAATGACTAAATTTTCACAGGCAGCATGTGCAGGAGACAAGCAAGGACCAACAGTGAGTTTCGACATTGACTTTTAAAAATTGTGAAAGAGTTGCTAACGGCCTCATTTGCGGTAGAGACTAGATTTTGCCCCCATATCAGGTGGTATTATAAAGAAGAGGCATATACAGAAGGTGGAATAAGGGATTAAAAGTCACACCAAACATGCTGCAAAGGCCTGTGGGCATCTCAACCTTTTTTCTTTAATTGGGAGGAGAAGAGCTTTTGACTAAAGAGTAAGTTCCACAATGTAGGCTGGTAGCCCAACTGGGAAATACTCTTTATTTGAACAGTTTGCAGCACAGTTCTATTCTGAACTCTTTATATAGATCCCCTTTCAATACTGGGACACATATTTTAAGGTAAAAAAAGTATTTTACTAATTTTTTTTAATGAAGCTTTGACTGCGAGCAATACTTGAAGTTGGTAATCATGGCCTGGCTCCTTCCCCCTTCTGCACTGCAGGAATGAGGGCAGTTTCACAGCTGGTTGTCAGCACAGCTCTTATTACTAACACCAATTATTGATTTTTAAAAGGCCTACACTATTAGTACCCTGCTACATCTCTTCACACACAATATGTTTAAAAATTCTTTTTAAAAAGTATGAAATCTGAGTCTAACCTTTCTAGCATCAGTGTGCTTGTTCTTTACATTTTTATCTTAAATCTTCACAGGAAAGCAAACCAGGAATCTTTATTTTTTTTTTCCCTTTAACTTCTGGGCTAATTTAGAAGCAGAAGGTGCTTTGCTCATGCTAGCTCAGTCTGTCAGGTATCACATTAGGAAAAAGCAAATGATGGGCAGTGAGGAAAGAATAAAAGAACACAGAAAGTTTAGGATCTTCTTTCCCTTTTCCTCTGCCTCTATTTCATGCTATGTCACTCTATGCTAAAGTCAATCATAAAAACCCACCTGGCCTCTTCCTCCCTAGGATGCTGTTTTGCCATAGGCTTTTGTCCCAAATTGGACTTTTCTCTTCTCTTTACAAGTTCCCAATGATTAATTCGAGAATTTTTTTCAAAATAAGTACTTCATACTTTAATCACTCTAATCATAACTAGTTTCTCCGAATAATTAGCATTTTTTGAGACTATTCCACTTCAAAATTAGTTTATAGGTGTATTAGTGTCCTAGGGCTGCTATAACAAAGTACCACAAGCTAGGTGGCTCAAACAACAGAAATTTATTGTCTCAGTTCTGGAGGGAAGAATCTGTGCCATGTCTGTTTCCTAGCTTCTGGTAGGTTTCTGTAATCTTTGGCATTCCTTAGCTTATAGATGCATCTCCCAGATGTCTGCCTTCATATTCATATAATGTCCTCCCTCTGTATGTGTCTGTGTCCAAATTTCCCCATTTGATAATGACACAGTCATACTGGATTAAGACCCACCCCAATGACCTTATCTTAATTTGATCGTCTGCCCCAAACCTTATTTCCAAGTAAGGTCACATTCACAGCTGTCAGGGTTAGGACTTCAGCATGTTTGTGGGGTGGAGGGCATACTCTAAACCAAAACAGCAGGTTGTTAAATGTCTTTATATAATACATTTCACTATTAAAAGTTAATACCAGTGCCTCAGCAGGGAAGAAAATTAATGCATTAGTTAATTACTCTCTACATGGATAATTTACAGCTATTGGTAAATGAAAATATTTGAATTTCATGAGGATGCTAGAAGTTTGCAAGTTAGAAAACCAAGTTTAGTTCATCCTTAGAATGTAATAAATGAATACCTAAAGTATGACTCACCCTATGTTTTTCAGTGACAAATTCATGTGAAATCTACACATACATTTTTCTTGAGAAACTACTAAGTACACTACTGCTACCAGGCACTAGAATTTTAAAAATAGAAATGCTTTTTTTGTACTTTGAACAGTGTAGTCAGGAGTAGTAAGGTGTAAACAAATCATTGAAATTTAGAGGGCACCATAAAGAAGGCCATATAAATGGTGGGGGGAGGGGTCAGAAAAGGCAGGTATCGACTCACTCTAAGGAGCCTCATAGTTGTGGGAAAGGATCTTGAAGGAAGAGAGGGTAAGTCTTAATTAAAGAGCAAATCTATGTAGTCTCTTAACAATAGGGCAGCTTGGGGCTAGAGTACAAATGGAGCCCCACACATCCTATGTCTAAACATTTAAAATGATAAGCTTACTGCTGATTAAAACATGTTCTAATGTCCTATCTTGGCATACATAAATTTTGAGCAACAAAATATAAAAGTAAATGCATGATTGTGGGTTTCCTATATGACTGGAGTGGCAAGAATATGAAACATGATAAAATTTAATTATTGCCCATGTTAGATCTTCTGTTGATGGTCCAATGATGTTTAAATGGGTATTAAAAGAGATGTAGAGGAGGAAGAAATTTTCCTCTATCCTTCTATGCTTTTCTGGCTGGTCTAAGAATTAAATTGACATGAGATAGATTAATAAGAGGAAATAATCAAATTTAATTTCCTACATACATATTGGGGTTCCATAAGTATATGGGACCCAAGGACAAATCAAACAATTGAGGCTTGTATGCCATCTTAAGCTAAGGAGAAGAGGGTAGTGTCAGGTCTACTATCTAAATTCTTTTAGGCAGTAAGGTAGGAGGTCAAAGGTTTTTCCTAAGTCTTTTGTTTCTTAAAAATAACCAGTTTAAAATAATATTCCAAAGAGGCATATTTTTAGGTGGCAAAATCTCTCTTTAGTGACATTCATAATTCATAAATATATATGTATATCATACAATTTGTTTTTCTTACCTTCATTTCTTTAGAATTTATTTTTATTGTTTTCATGGAAATTTGCACGAAGATTATGAAAATAAATTTTTGAGAATTAAACGTTTTTAGTGCATCTCAGATCTTGGTTAAATAAAATCTAGTTACCATAATAGCACTTAGTCCACATTATCATTATGCACGCCAGAATATAAGGTCAAATCTGATATATATATATTTTTAGAAATATAAGTAATCATCTGGATAACTGATCAGTAGGACATTAAATATACTTATTTAAAAAGAGGAAAAATATTGTAGTCCTCTATTTTTCTGTTTCTTACCTGCCTTCAAAATAAATAGTGATTTTAACCATTTCTTTTTTGGGGGCGGGGAAGGGGTGGTGAATTCTAAAGGCAGTAGAAACAAGTAAAAACTAAAAAATAACATGAGCATTCTATGACTTCTGAAAATATCAGCAATCTCAATAACTATAAACCTCACAACACCAGACTTCTAAAACATCTGGATATTGGGTATTGAATAACATTTGGATATTGGATTTTTTTTTTTTTTTTTTTTTTTACATTTTCTCCTGCAGTTTGGCATAGTGCAGACACAAGTTACAAATAATAAAGTTTCCTTGATTTACAGTGTTTTAAATTTTTTCTTAGTAGTTTTCCAGGAAAAAACACCCAGGCTTGGTGGTCTGATCCTTTGAAATCTCTAAAGGAGCTTAAATATAGATAAACATCGAAGCGAAATTATAAAAACAAAACTGATTGTTATTTCCAACTGCAGTGACTCAGTGTTAATGCCCACCCATGAAGGCAATTCTTTAGTTCATTCCTTTGACATCGTAATAAAATATCAGCCTGTGGGTTTATTACAGATACAACAATCACTTCAGTGTTAAGAGGAAATAGTCTACAATATTGAGTCATCATCCTATCTTCATTTTGCTGGTAAAAATGTAATGAAATACAAAGCACCTGGAAATATTATAGGTACATAGCTTACTTGGCCATATTAAATGAAATAATGTAAATCATAATTTTATCATTTAATCAAGTAGATTGAGTGACTCTGAAAGTCCCGAAGTTTGCCTGTTGTTTAATATCAGGCCACCAGAACCCTAATGTTACCCACACTGTTCACTCCAGGAACTAGCCACATAACGTTAACGGCTCCGAGGACCTGAATAGAACTTATTAGACTATAATTTCCACAAAAAGGTTTTGTGTTAAATACATCCAAGATTGTTACTATGAAAATGGTGTTGTTTAAGTAATGGATATGTTGACCATTTAAGTTCACAATCTCTGTCAATTTATCACAGCAAGGTAACGTAGTTAAAGTCAACAAAAGGAAACTATTAAAACAAAAATGTTTTCATTTCTTCTCATCTAGTACTTTTCCTACAGCACTATTTATCACTTCAGTGCTGCTTAATTAAGAATGATGCCTACCTTCAACTCTAGATCTATAGTGCATCTTCTTGTCCCATGTTTTTTTTTTTAATTTACAAAATAGTATATAAAGCTGGATTGCATTATCTTAAAATCAAATCAACACTGATGTGTAGATTTTGTGATTTATAATGATTTCACAATATTAAAATGTACATGAGAATGAGAATTTTTCTCTTCAAATATTGAACCTCTTTCTCCCCTTTTCTCCTAAGTTAATATAAAATGTATTATCTTAGAAAGTTTCATAAAGTTTGCCTTCTAGTATACTAAATTTAGGATATAGTCTAATTATTTCTATTAAAATATCTACAGCATTTATTATTTTAAAAAGCCTATTATGTAAAAGTAGAGGCTGTAGATAGATAAAATAATGTGTAAAATTTAATTTTTTAGTTACGACTATAGATTCTCGAGCAGTTGAAAGAAATAATTCAGAGGTTTTGTGTATAATTTACCTATTTCCAGCTAATTGTAAATTATAGTATGACATCAAACCAGGATTTTAATAGATTGATATCACCCACCAATCTTTCCAGATTTCTCCTTTTACTTGTACCCATTTGTGTATAGTATATTCAACTTTGTTTTTATTATATTAAATTTTAATTTGAATATGTAAATATTTTCTTAAATTTTAAGCACTTATGCTTAATAGGTGCTTATTGGGTTAGATTACATATGATTAATCCTAAAAATATTAAATTACTTACTAAAAATAGATGTTCCTTTAGAATTCAAACCAATAAATATATTCTATTTTTAGACCTTATTAAATATTACAAGGACATAGTTTAAAAAGATTAACTATTGTTTTCCAAAATAAAAAAGACAGTTTAAACATCAGTATTGATAATTTTCCTTATGAAAGCTCATCACAGTTTTATATCAGCGGTTCAGAAGAGGTTAAAAAATAGGACTACATTTTCAGTGTTTGGGGCACCAGCTCATTAAGAGTAATAGAGCAGGCTTCCAGTTTAAAAAAGACACTGACTCAAATGTGTAATGATTTCACTTTCAAATTTCTTTTATCTCAGCTGCTTCTACTTTAACAAATACAAGTGCTTCAGATATAATAAGACTAATGAGCATTGCAGATGATTATGAAAATATAATACTTCCCAAGGCATAATGATATATTTTTCCCCAAATTAAGAAAGAAAAAGTTTCCCTTGTTAGAGTCTTCATTGCCTGAATACAACCTCAGTTAAAACCAAAAACTCAACTTTTGAACACATCTATGAAGAAAAGTATTTTCTGAGCAGGACTCCTTAGCTTGGAAGGGAAGTTTTATTAACTTTAGTAAAGACTATGTGCTATAGGATCACATCCTTAAAATAAAATGTGCCAAATGGGTCATTTGAAATCACTGCCTCATTGCAGCTTGGAGTTGGCATTTTGCTGATCAGCTCACCGTGTACTCTTGGGTACTTTCTGTATAAAGTGGTTACAAGTCCAGCCTGCCGATGTTATAGTTGGATGCACTATATAAAAAGGCCATTTTCTAATAAGTACCTTACTTGCCTCAGAGCCACAGTGCAGAAGTTCTCTCATCAGTCAGTTTTGAAACAGCAAGGAGTGCAATGTATCCGTTTGTTCAAAATAGATATTGTACTGTTTACATAGAAATGGTGACAGAAATCAGGAAAGATCTATAAGTAGTGCTATGCAACATAATTTAAAAAACAAAAAAAATAAAGTGCCTAATCTGACCCACAAAATGAGACATCTGCAAACCGCTACAGCAAATTATGTAATGAACAACATCTCCAGGGGCTCGTCATGTAATTTAGAGCTGTTTTTGGCTCTCTTTCATTCTGATTTGAAGACAGATTGTTTTACAAGGTACATCAACCTTCAGGGAATAGCAATTTCCTACCCCGCCTCCCAACCCCCCAACAAGGGCATAAATGTAACTTTTTAAACTGCTTATCTTTGATCAAAAATGTATTACTTAGCACACTAAGTAAAAAGCCCAACAATTTGTCATAGGAATTATTGCTTCCTGTGACTATTTTAGTGTTTTTTTTTTTTCTTTAAACATTTACTGGGCAATTGGTAATGAGAACTGATAACCCTGCCATTTGTTTTTTATTTTTTGTAATGATCTCAGAAAAACGTTTTGAAATATGAACTGCTCTTTAATGTAATGGATAAACTACTATGCTGCCAGGAATTATACCCAACTTCCTCACTCAATAGCCATGGGAACTCAAGCAATGGCCACAACCCACACACATAATACAGGAAATGATATGGAACACATATATTACATTTCTGTGGTGCTGTGTTTACGAAGAAAAGACACTTTAGCATTACTGAGCACCAAATATATTAAATCAAAAAGATTCAAAATATAGAAATGATGACATAATACTATGTCAATATATTTTGCTTTTTGAAACAGGTTGATAGCCACCTATTATGATTTTATTTAAAATAAGACATTTAAATATGAAAGGGAAAGCAGCTTAAATACTATTTCATTTTGCTCTTTGCTGCTTTGCAAAACCCTTTTTAGTCCTACATTTTTTCTCAATACTTTTATCATTCTTAAATACAGCTTTACTTTTACTTTCATTTTAGTTTTGTATGTTAAGTAAGTAGTAAAATGATCAACATACTTCTATTATGTACAAGTTCTACTTTTTAATATCAACATTAGAGAAATTATATTTTTGTACATATTGCCTGTTTTTTCTTTTCTCCAATTTTCTATGCAGAATTTAATTATTTTCCATATTTCCCATTATTTTGGAAGTACATTACATATCATGTATGGAATAGCCCTTAATTAGGTTTATTTAATTATTTTTAATTATTTTCCATATTTCCCATTATTTTGGAAGTACATTGCATATCATGTATGGAATAGCCCTTAATTAGGAATAGCCCTTAATTATAAGTTCCAGTTTTTCTCCTATATTTCACATGCATCTAGAACATACAGAACAAATTCTTATTTCCATAATATGTTTGGACTACACGATAGATAATTTGAATTTAGAGACATTTACTTCATCAATAGTAATTATATTTATTTTACTGTTATATGCTATGTTTAATGCTCATTCTTATTTCCTATGTAGGAATAAGAATAACCCTATGAAATTGATGAATTTATACATATGAATCTTATCGTACCAGTCTTAATCACTAATCTGGTAGTTTTAAAAAGAACAACATATGAGTATAAAATTTCATGCACCATGTTGTGCTTCCCAAATACTACAACCCATTAAAAACTGGAATCTAAAGGAAAAAAAATAGAAACTAAACAATGTGTCAGGAAAATCAGTAATTATATATTCCTGATAGTCTTGCCTCGTAAAGATAAATGAAATTATCTGCACTATTTCTCAATCTGTTTTTCTAGTTTGAGTGTGTGTGTGTGTGTGTGTGTGTGTGTGTGTAAAGAGGGTATAAATGTAAAATCATACTTTTTTTCTTCCACTGTCATAAAAACACATTAAGTCCTTTCTGTTATGGTTCCTCCTTGAGCCCAGCACACATGGGTAGATAATAAAACAATATCAAAGATTTGTTGATGTGTGTCATTAAGATATGAAATGTGATTTTTTTAAGTCCAAAAGAGATGTAAATTTGGAATAATATGAAAGCTGATATTATTTTTTTCAATTAATAGTTTTAGTTGACTTGTATATATACTTCATTTAGGGAAACATTACATTAATTACAGAATTTTAATATTGTAAAGAATTATATAACACATAATATATGACAAAAGAAAATAAAAATATATCCATAAGCCTCTATTAGATTTAAATTGGTACAAAGAAAAATATACATCCAAAGGTATAATTTTATCATCATTTCCATATGTCAAGCAAGTGTAAGGAAATTAAAGATATATAAGATATATTCTGTATAAACAAAATTTGATAATGCTTTGCCAAGTTTCCTAATGCTTAGGAAGTAGGCAGAACATATTGATGAAAAATAATTACTAACTCAAAATTTTAATATGTTACAAGGAAATAATTCTACATAATAAAAGTGGAATTTTATTCAGTTTCCTTATTTTTTCACATTTGTCATAATTTCAAAATGAAAATAGAATGCTTGAAACCAGAAAACTGACTTTAAAATTATAAACGATAAAAAAATAGTAATTTCAAAAGGAAATGCTGTAAATTAATATAAATAATATTCGAGATGCAGTGTTCTGAAGGATGGCTTTTTATATAGATCTATTAAACATTTCTTGATTCTTCAAGAAAAATATTGATTTTACCCCATTTTTCATGCACAGGCTTTGTTGTGAAACAAGTATATATAGGGAAGTGTGCTGCTAAGAAATTCTATTCTATAAATACTCTCTTGACATAGCTGCATATCAAGGTTCATGAGAAGGCAAATAGGTTTTTTACATGCTTTATCTTGTTCTTTTTACTCACTAGCTGTGACTCAATTTTATTTTGAGGAATACCTGAAAGAACATATGTAAAAGTTCCTAACAGTACTTGACCCAAAGTTGGTTTTCAAAAGATTGCTATTATGATTCACTTCTTGACATGTAGTCAGAGATCTTGCCATGTTTTGAATCAGTCTGTTATCTCCATTTACTCCTCTCAAATTCCTTAACCATATAAAACATCAGTTCTTGGAATGAGCATTTTCGTGTCTTTCTCTGTAGGATTTTTTATCTTTCTTAAACCTAGCACTCTCATGATTAATAACTATGTCTACTATAATTATTTCTATATTGAGTGCTTTATATATAAAGTTACAGCATCATTATCCCTCTTCTATATAATGAAACTAAGGTACAAATAGTTCCTTCAAAAGCCCCAGACCACCCTCTTGGTAAGTTGCAGTCAAAATTCAAACCTAGTTTGTCAAATTTCAAAGTCATTACTCCTCTGCATATGACACACCGACTCCTTGGCATCTTTGACTCTCTATCTCAAATTGTAAGTCATGTAAAAATTTTAAGTATTCTAAATAAGATTTAAAATGTCTTAATATCGACTTCCATTCCTTTTTTTATATAGGAGATTGTTTAAAAGTTATTTTTAAATTCAAATTTGTGGGTTGTGGTATTGTTTTGTTTTGTTTTGTTTTTTTTTTTGCTTCGGTAATCTTCTATAAGAACTATTAAGGATTATATGAGTTATTCTAAACATAGTCATTTTCCCATATTTTAAAACCAAATAAAATGAACCACTTAACTTCTTTAAACATTAACTTTGCTCTATTTATAAATATTCTAACAGGCATTCTTTAAAGATGTTAAAATGTAAGTAAAGAAAATTTTTTTGCATTGTAATTTGAAAGCAATGGGATGTGTAAAATTTTAGTAGTAAAATGAATGTTAATTTTAGAACTTCTGGAAAGGCTAGCAATGAAAATAATATTGATAATGTTTAATCTGCTTTCTCAAGGATAGAGCTTCTTTCAGAAAAAGCTAAGCCAGCTGATCATGGCAAGAAGACTGGCTGTGATTGGACAGACAGCTGCTTAAATTTCCTCTTAGTTGGTGATAAAGTGTAATGGTTAGCAGCTATTAAAAAAATTAGGAAGGAAAACATCATTAATAGATACTATGATGGTGATTAAAACAGGGATACAATCTCATTTGCCTCTATACTGAATGTCAAAACATTTGAGTGTGATGATTATACTTGTATATTGGTTATGTTTACTACAACAATTTTTAAAAAGTTGTTCAACACAGAGCAGATAAAGAAAACTGAAATTACCTGCTAAACTATAAGTTCCTCGATAACAAGGATCTTCGTCTATTTTGTTTACTAGTATGTCTAAAGTATCTGGTCTAATTCTAGATCACTGTAGGAACTTGATAAATATTTTATGCTTAGGTTAATTATTTTATAATATCCTAATCTTGTATTCTGTGCTCAATGAAGAAATTCAGGAGAAACCCAAGTGTTAGGTTGTGTTATTAATACATAGACATTTTATAGCAAATTCTAATTTTAATTTGTATGGAATTTTAATATCACAGATAGTAAAGCAGTCCTGCCATGTGAGATCTCGTGCTGGTTTAGGATGAGAACCCTGAAATCAGACTGTCTACATTACAATTTTGGCATTGCAACTTATTAACTTTATGATCTTGGGAAAATGGCTTAATATATCTGTGAGTTGGTTTTCCTTCTTCACAGATAGGTGTTATTAATGGTATCTAACTCGAAGTTGTTTTGAGAACTTTGTATTTAAGAGAATTTTAGGTTTTAGAGTGTGTACTCTATTCCATACACAAAAGATATTTATTCATTGATTTATGTTTAGACAGTCTTATAGCATAACTTATAGAATTAAAGAATCTGAAGGATTTTTAAAAATTTGATTTTCTTAAAAACATTTTCAATATCTTAGTTGTTGGCATTGAGATGCACATATTGGTCCCTCTTTCATAGTATAAACCTGGTAAAAGTACACATTAAATCATAATGAGCTTAAATGACTTACATGCATTTAACAGAATGGCTAGACAGATAAGTAGAATTTGGAGAGAATAATTATAGTGAAAATTTATTGAGCACTTCCTATATCTCAGATATTGTGCTAAGTGTTCAAATGATATCGTTTTGCTGAGGATACCAAGGTCACAAGAATGTTTCTGGGGAAGAAGAAAATCCCAGAAAGTAGGGACTAAGTCAAAGTCAAAGACAGGCATTAAAGCGATCATACTATATGATATGATGAGCTGGTTTAAAGTGAACCTGAAATTTCAGTTCATTTAAGAACATTCTTCGGGCATTAACCTATGACAAGAACTGAGAATACGGGACACTGAGAGGGAACCTGTGCTAATCTAAGCCTTGGAAGGTAGTGGCATACCTTACTTTTAGTCTACAAAGCAACTTAAAAGCAAACAAACAAACAAAAAACTGCTGACGAGTTTGAAAATTCCTTGATCTCTCCCTTTCAATCTTTCTTTATCTCTCTCTCTCTTTAATGAGGGTTTAGCTGGAAATGATTCTATTACTAAAAACACTTAGAGCAAGAGTATAGTTCCTGACAACTTACATTTGATTTATTCAACAAATATCATAGACAGAGAAGCAGCTTCCTGACTTCATTGTCTTGACACCATCTCCTCCCTTTGTTTCCAACAAGAATTATAATTTCTAATACTTTCAATAGTGTCTCGGGAAGCCGGACAAATATAGACAGAATAATATCAAATGTAAATGTAGAGTGACAATCTCTGATGTGAAAGACTGTCTAGAAGGCACAATGTAAAATCTTAACCAGTGAGACCATTAGCCACATAATGAAATAATGAAATATTCAACCCTGTCAAATTGTTCATTGGTGTCTAAGAGGCTAAAGTTTCTTCAAATTCAGGGCAATCTTAGTAAATGTTTTCATTTCACATTAAAACTAAGGGCATGAAAAGTATTTTATTCTGCGTCAAATATATAAACAAAATAGTGGCAGTCATTTAAAGGGTTACCTAGTGGTTAGAATTTGAATCTTTTAGTTGAGTTTCACCTTTTTAAATTGCAACTCAATAAGAACTGCTTCAGTAAATTGGAATGCTCCTGAACTAAGATTTAAGCCAGGATTATGACACATTTTAGGAGTTAATTAGCAAAATAAATCCAAATAGAACTAAATACCTAATAAAAAGAATAAAAATCTTTGTTAAATGTTTTCCTTGGTTTTCATCACTGTACACCATTATGTTCTACTCTCAGGTGGGAATAATATAGTGCACGGGCCGAATCTAGCCTACCACCTGTGTTTGTACAGCCCGTGAGCTAAGAATCATTTTTA
The DNA here is from genome assembly GCF_902729225.1 of Pteropus medius. Classification (NCBI taxonomy): domain Eukaryota; kingdom Metazoa; phylum Chordata; class Mammalia; order Chiroptera; family Pteropodidae; genus Pteropus; species Pteropus medius. The sequence goes on along the minus strand of NW_024346062.1, from coordinate 11,244,581 downwards.
TATTTTTTAAGTGGTTGAAAAAAAACAAGGATATTTTGTGAAATGTAAAAATTATATACAATTCAAATTTCAGTGTCTATAGTTACGGTTTTATTGGAACATAGATACTCATATTTGCTTATGTAGCGTCTAGGGCTGCTTTCACACTCTAGTGGCAGAGTTGAGTAGCTGTGACAGAGACCGTATGGCCCACAAAGCCTGAAATATTTACTATCTTATTCACAGGAAACATTTGTTGACCCCTTTTCAAGCTCATGCACTGATCCTCCTTTGAAACAAAAATAATAGAGAAAATGAATACTTTCACAGTAGCCTGAATTCAGATGACTTAATCAAACTAACAACTATGTTTTGATTTGCTCTAGTGCTTCCATCTTAAGTAGAAGGTAATAGACATTTTCTAAATAGTTACAGAAACAGTAGAAAAGGTGCACTAAAAGTGAGAATGATTTTTTCAGCTCACAAGGGTAATATAGCCTTTTCCACCCAAAGAACTTAGATTTTTGCGCCCAACCCTGATCTAGAAATGCCATGATTCCAACAATGAAAGCATATTGTAGCAGTGGATGGAGTTGGCAAAAATCTGACTGTTTACCAGCTGCATGAATTTGCTCCAATATTCCACTGGGTCCCTGGATCAGCAGATCTCTGATGATTAACTAAATATCTCCTCAGTATAGATCTGCTTTCAATCCTCCAAGCTACTTGACTTCATATAATTTATCAGGCCATTTTTTTTTCCTGTTTCTCTCAGAGCCAGGACTACCGTCTCTTCTAAAGTATATATCAAACCATCACAGAAATGTAAAATATTTATTTTCATGCAAATGTGAGCATATATCTGGAAACTTCTCGTTCCAACCTATTGGGCCACGCTTTGAAAATAACTTTCTCAATATATCAAAGAACGTTTTCTTCATTTTTATGATATTGCTTTACTTATTATTGTAGTGATTATCATATATTATTACACTTTAAATATGTATTTATAACTTTACACACTTTGCTCATCATATGTATTAAAAAGATGACTCTACATATAAATAAAAGACGTATTTCATTAATGACAATTTTACTCTATTAAAAAAAGATGATAGTTTGAATCCTTACATTAAAAACCTTAAACCTTTTAATTTGCAGGAGATGCACTTATTTTTCTTTAAAACCAGTCCTTGGACAGAAGTTAATACCCTATATTTGTAATTTATGGAAGACTTTCACTAGTGCTATAAAATTATTGCATTGCTTCTTAATTGTGGTTTCCAGGTTCACTAGGCTGTTGGTGAGTGGAAATGCCAAAGTAAATGAAAGTGCCATTAAAAAAAAAAAATCATTGTATTTGGAAACAACACAGGCCCTTAAAATTCCTCTAATGTTACCAGCTTTTAAAAAAAATGAGGATAACAATTGGAGCCTAAAAAGGATGTTAGCTATCAAAGTAGTTAAATGTTTAACTCTAGCCAAATGCTTACATCATAGAAAAATGATTCCCAGGTCAACTGATCTCAAGCTGTTCAAACACCTACTAAAATAACTTTCCAGTATGCAAACAGGAAGCTAATAAGAAAATTTAAGCAAGAAGTTTATATCATACATAGCGAACCTCGTATGTATAAAACCCACAGAAGTTTGAGGCCTGCCAAATTCCAATCTCACATATACATTTAGATTGGATCTAATTTACAAACATAACAAGTTTACCATACAGAGCAGCAAATTAAAATGAGAAAAACAAAAATTGTTTCTTTCTTTTTTTTTTTTTCACACAGACACAACATGACTCATTCTTACTATGTTATCATTAGGAATACTGAGCTTATAACCTTCTATGTTAGCTCAAGTGTGGTCAAAATTATGTTGTTTTTAATGTATATAGGTTTTCTCATAAAGTAATATGATAAGTAGTTCCCTTTCTTTCCTAAGTAGCTCCTATACAATTTTGTTATAAAACAAAACCAAAACCAAAATAGATACTTCTTACACATTTGTTATCTTCATGATATCTTTGCTCAGTTGGCTCCCTCACCCTAAAATGGAACCTTGTGGCCAGTTAGTGATTATCTATTAATTGTATACGTTAGCTTTGCACTGGGGCCCAGTTTTTCTATGTATACTATTAAGCATTTTCTACTTCATAGAGTGTCATTCTTCAATGCCTTTGATTCGCAGGTGTGTCTTTCCACTTCAAAGCCATTCTCTTCATGTATAAGGAGAAACAAATTCTGTTTATAATAATTTATCATTTTTTCAAGGTTACATAAGCTGTGATGTATATCAGAGCATAGAGAATTGTTCTTCCCGCAACTCATCCACATTTGTTTACTCTCACCAATGTCTCTTTATATGTACCTGGTGTCTCAAAAAGCCTCTTATGAAAATAGTTCCTCCAACTTTGAAAGAACTAATAATTAGTCCTACTCTTCCATTCTTGCATGCCTGTCTCCAATCTAGGAAATAAGAGAAGTTGATCTACACTCTTCTGTTATAGTAATTTTCTGAGGGAGAGATTGGAAACTTTTAATGCTTTAGAATAGCTTTATTGATTGTTTTTGTTTTCTCTTTATTTATATAAGACATACAGAACCAGACAAAGATAATTACAGGACAAATAATGCATTATCATTGTGAAAATAGAGTAAAACGAAATTGAAAGCACCAAATTTGTAATTTGTAGTAGAACATTGAATAACTCAAAATCAGTAACAATTCAAGCAGTAGCATCCTAAATTGAAATTGAATTAATGACCTAGACATAAAGACTGTGTAAGCCCTTAGACACCAAGTCCACTAAGCATATAGTATCAATTTGTGCGATCATTAGGACAACAAACATTTAGATAAGGTAATAAATTTACCACTTTGAATTGATACAATCAATTGATTGTATTGATTTCCCAGTACAGCCATACATTCATTGAAGTTTAGTGTGTGTATATACATACACCTTTATATGCATGCATATATATCGTTTATAAATTTTTATAAATCTGATAGATTTAAAAACTTTTAGGAAATAATATAAACTTATTTTTCATCATTATGTCTTCTTTGTTGTTGGGGAGCAAGAAATTTTTATCTACCCTTCCAGTTTTTTTTTTTGGCTGGTCCAATAATTAAATCTACATGAGACATTAATAAGAGAAAGTTTAATCAAATTTAATTATATATGTATATATAAGAGCACCACATACATGAGAGGTTCAGAGAGAGAAAAGTAAATGAGATGTATGTGATATCTATGGCATTCTAAGCCAAAGAATGAGGTAAGATGACTTTCAGAGGAGAGAATGGTCACTTGCAGGATGATAAGAGCAGATGTTCAGTAATTAGATGTTTGCCCTGCCATAAAAAGTTATTTCTGGTAATAACTCTTGCTATGGGCAAGGCCCCTGGTTGAGATTCTTCTAGGTAGATAAAGAGGGGCAGAAGTTTCCCCTGAACTCACAGGGTCTCGATTGCCTTTAGCCGAAAATAATCCACATGCCGAAGTGGCACATCTTGGAGAGTCCTGCTCTGAACTCCTTCAACGTCAACAACAGTTTTACCAGGTTAGAATGTTTCGAAGCATACAGTGATATTTGTAAACAGCAGATTTTCTATAAATACTGGGTTTTTAGAGTGACTGTAGATGAATTGTTGATCAAAGATGGTACAATTAGGAGGCATTGTTTTAGTATGTAGTATAAAATTGGGCTTCTTAATAATTTGCTAAATAATCATAGCAAATCAATTCACTTGACTTAAATTGCTTTTATAATAACATCAGTTTGAAGACAGTAGGCTAGACAAGAGGAGTTTTGAAAGCATATTTCATTTCTAAGAACCAAAAACAGATGGTTTTGAATGATATTTTAAATTTAAAATATCAGAAAACATGTACTAATCAAGAATTTGACAAAACGAGCCCCGAATAAAATTATATTAGAATTTTTTCCATTTTTCCAGCAATTTAGATAATTTTTTTTGCTAAAATATATTTGACCCATAATTTTAAACTACTCTTGTTTAAGTAAAAGAAAATTATTGCCAATAAATATTTTACAAAAGCAAGTATAAACACATTTTTAAGAACTGTATTAAAACTGATGTTTTAAAGTAAAAAAATAGTTGGCCATATATAATGGTATAGATCAACTTAAAAAGTTACCAAAGAGTCAGAAAAAGTGGAGATTCCTCAGCATAGATATATCTTAAAGTTATTGAAAATTTGGTTTTCAAATGTTTCAAGTGATGCAAGCAGAATTTGTTTACTGATGAATTGCTGATCTGAGCAGAATATACTTTAGTTTACACTATTTGTGAATAGAATTTTAGCTAAGGATTCTTAATGAGGAAAAAAACAATAAGAAAAAAATAAACCAAACATACAATTACATTTTTTAAAAAATTAAAATATCAATTTGAGGAAATTGATTCAAAGTTTCTGAGAAGGGTTTTAATTCTTTCCAATATATGTTGCTCAACTCGAGGGCAGCATTGGAGAAGTGGATAGAAAAGAAAAATCAACTTTTTTATTTATTCATCTTCAAACTGCATTTTATTACTAAGAATGTGTATTTTTTTATAATTAATAAAAAGCATATACTGCGAGTAATGCAGATGAATCAAAGTTCATGATTTTGTGCAGGAAGAAAGAGAAATATATGTAAAGTAGATGTTCACTATATGTTTACCTGGCTTGGAATATTCAAGGATGCTTAATTTGAACCAACAAGAACTGGGTGGATATTCTCTTCACAAATATACAAATGGCTGCTTTAAAGTTATTATCTATGAACTCCAGTATCTGAACTATCTTGAGGTCAGTTTTTCTTTTTAATTTTCGAAACTAGAGGTTAAATTCTCCTGCTTACTGGGATGTCTAACACATTTGAATGCATACTGAACCCTTTGTACGATACATTGTATAATTCCTCTAAAGAGTATTGTTTTGTTGTTTCTGGTTGACGTCTTAAACAGAGATCCAAGGTAGTATGCATCTGTAGCCAGCCCAATATTTTCCAAAGCTCCTCTCTCGGTGAAATTCTATTTTCAAATTCTTTCTCTCTTAATGATTCTATTGAGGCTTGGATTTTGGCTTTTTTAGGGCCAGTCGAGTATAGATATTACTATAAGTGTGCACTTTATTTCTAATTTAAGACCTTTTTTGAGATTGAAATGGTTTCTCCTTTCTGGCTAGAGCTGGAACTCTCTCAGTATCGCTTAGCTTTATTTTCTGTGTTTGCACTATAGCAGCTGCTCTACAGTAACCGCGTGTAAGCAGCCACATACTCTGAACTCTGCTTGATCTCCAGCCTCCTGTAGAGATCCAGAACAATCATGGGGCTCATCTTATGAGTTTCCCTCTTCTCAGGAATTGCAGTCTGCACTGCCTGCTGTCCAGTGCCTGAAAACAGTTGCCTCATGCATTTTCCCCCAATTTTATGGTTGTTTACCACATCAGGATGAGTTTAGTTCCAGTTATTTTGACATTGCCAGAGGTAGAAGTTCCTTACATAGTTCTTAATTGTTTTATTTACTGGTATTTCATAGGTGTTATTCTATAAAGGCAATAAATTGCATCAACATATATATTTTTTGATGCTCAAAGTTCTTTGCATTCTTGGGATTAAATAAGAATCAGCCAAGTTGGCATCTCTATTTATATACTATTATTTCAAGTTTGTTAGTATTTTACCTGGTATTTTATGTTATCACAGGTGAAATTAATGTCTAGATTGTTTTTTGGTGATACTATTTGGTGTCAGACAATGTTTCTTAAAGAATATACTCAAAAGCTTTTTATATAGTTCCACATTTTGAAGCCATTTAGGTAGTATTTGAATATTTGATAGATTTTGGCATGCTATTTTAGACTAATAGTATTTTTTCTCTGGGGTACGTGGTTCTAATTCCTTGCTATTATAAATACTATTGTAATAACAATTCTATTTTGTTTTTACATACATATACAATAATTACTTTAGGGTACATAACTTAATTTGGAATTGCTGTTATGTAAGATATGAACATATTACTCCAAAGTGGTCATACCAGTTTATATTTCTACCAGTAAAATATGAACTTATCTACTTACCTATATCCTCACTCATGCTTGCTATGGCCAGTCTTTATATTTTGATAAATTTGTTAGATGGGAAATACTTCATTTTTGTTTTAATTTGAGTTTTCATACTGTAGACGGAAATTGAAGCTCTTTTTATATTTTCATTTTCTATTCTTTATTCCAAACCTTTACACAATTTTCTATTTGGTGTGTAGAATATTTCTTAACAAATTCATAGGTTCTTTCTAAAAATCCAAATGCCAAACCAGTCAGTTTTTACATTGAAAATATCTTTTACTATTTTGTGACTAGTTTTTGTTTCTTTATTATGACTTTATTATCTCTTATTGAAGTATATTTTAATTTTAATGTAGTCATTTTACGCTTATTTTTTTCTAAAAGGAAAAAAATACTTCTCTTTCTCTATTATGCTACACTCTACCAACACTTCTGACAACAATGTGTGTTTTTTACCTCCCCTCCCCACAACAAGCAGTTTTCCAACACCAGTTGGGTATCTTTCCATTTAATTCAATTCTGAGACTATCTACTGGGAGTTAGCATCAGATCCCAAAGTTAAGAGCTCAGTCGAACAAGACTGTCTCCCTCACTTCATATGCCAATGTCAAGTCTATGTTGTCATTGTGCTTCTGACTGACCAGCTATAAATTGGAGGATACTACATCTCCCACCTCTGGTTCTAGAATTTGCTAGAATGGCTCACAGAACTCAGAAAAATAACTTACTTATTAGATTATAAGTTTATTATAAAAGGATACAACTCAGAAAGAGCCAGATGGAAGAAATACACAAGGCAAGGTATGGAGAAAGGGACGAAGAACTTCCATGCTCTCTTTGGTGCCTCACATATTCACCAAACTGGAATCTCTTTGAACCCTGTACTTTATGAAGACTTCATTACATAGCATGATTAAATCATCGATCATTGATTCAGAGTTGGGAGTGGGAAGGGGGAGCTGAGAGCTTCAACACTCTAATTGCATGATTGGTTGAGGCAACCAGCCCCCATCCAATGATTGTTGAAGGGCTTTTAAAAAAAACTCATTAACATAGATTTAGGTGTGGTTGGAAGGGGCTTGTTATAAGTAAGGAAAGACATTTTTTTCAGAGCTATTTGAGGAATTGAGGACAAAGACCAAATATTATAACAAAAGATACTTCAATGACTTTTATCACTTACAAAATTACAGGTTTTGAGAGCTGCGTGCCAAGAACTGTAGACTGAGATCAAGATACACATAAATCAAAATGTCACTTATTTAATCCATCAACCATCTTTTTTTATGACATGGGTGTTAAAGAATAAAAATTCAGTGGAGTAGATTTAAAGAACTAATTGGCTTCATTGAACCATTCGTGAATCATGCAGCATCCCATCTAGTAAATAGAAAGGTACTCCAATAAAGTTGTACAAAATGGAAGGTTTTTATAGACCAAAAGAAGGTGAGACAAGGAAGTTAAAAGTGTGGATTATGTCAGTCAAAATTACCATTCTCTCATGGGAAGGCATGGGGTCTTATCAGGCAGATTACCTCTTTAGTGATTACCAGGAAATTCTAGATTGGTTGGTTTAAAATTTCACTAGTGGGAGAGGCTGAAACTGCAATTAGTTAAGGTAGGTATTAAATTTTAGTGAGACTTAGCATGAATGTCTTTTCGTTTTGGGCCTGTTGTTCCTTTTTAATATAGGTATTGATTAATTTTTTTCTGTATTTTTCTAGCATTAATTATTAAATAGTTCACTAACCGTAATAGATTTTGTTTGATAACCTCTCTAACATCATTTGTAAAGTGTAGTATATTTTAGAACTCTCAGTTCTCTTATATTTGCTCCTTTCTCTGAAAACATATCTAATTATTAACATTTCACAATAATCTTGATATCTCACTGGTTAACTGTTCTCACTTCATTCTCCTACGAAATTTTCATGATTAGTCTTTGTTATTCTGTAAGGATTTCTGAAGTTCGTCAGATTGCACTAAGAACTTCTGTCAATGTAACTGCATTTAATAAAGTAATTATAGATCAATTTAAGTTATTGATATCTTAATAATATTGAGTCTTTCAGTATATGAAGATATTGTATGTCTTAATTTATTTAGGATCTGGATTTATGTCACTCTATTATATTTTGTAATTTTCCTTATAAAGGTCTCATACATTTTTATTAGATTTAATCCTAATGTCTTCATGGTTTCTTTTGCCACAGTAAATAGGACATTTTCTCTGTGACATTTTTAATTAGCTTCAATCACTGTATAAGATGTCATTTATTTTCAAATTTTAATTTTTCAGTTTAGATAGCCTATTGGTTATCTTATTAGATACAGTATTTTATCCTATGGATATCCTATGACATGATACTATCTGCCATTCAGGCAGGAGATCTTTAACTCTTGTATTCAGTTTTTATAAGTAGCATGTTTCCTTCAAAAAGGGAACATATGACCTCACAAACTACAAGGGAGGATAAGAAATGTAGCCTTCCTATAAACTCAGGAAAGTTAGCATTTAGTCTCTTCTACCATTTGATCTTCTGTCATCAAATATACATTTGTCTCTCCTTTCACAAATAATACACCCTTTTAAAATAAACTGCCTAACGTATCACCCAGTCACTGCATTCAGTTCAAGTCTGAGATGTTTCTTTTGTGTGAGAGCTTTTGATGTTAAACAAAAGACATATGTCGCCATGTTCAGTATATATAGTGGGAAAAAGAGGATCACTACATTAAATATTTCTAAACATAAAGAGAAGAGAGTCATTCAAAGTCCCCACTGGGCCAACATTTTGAAGGCGCTCATTAGTGTATCCCACAGCTATAGTTTCTGTCATTTTGGAGGTATCTCCTTGGCTATGTTAGCTATAGGGTTAGGGACCTGTCTTCCTTGGAGACTATGCAGAATTCAAAGTCTTCCATCTTAACATGGAAGTCTGAGAGAGAAGCATTATTGTGTCTCAAAAAGTCAAAGGTTTTTTTAAAAATCAAAGCATATTTCTTTGGCATAGTATTTTTTCAACAGAGTAATGGACATTTTATCAATTTGCTTTTAAGAAGATATAAATTTTATTAACCTCTTTCAACCTTTTGCCTCATCTCTCGTGCTCAACTTAGCAGTGGCTACCATGAGGCTATCTGGAACAATAGTGGAAAGGTCAAAACCCATAATCTAAATTTCACACTTATTCCTTTTATTTAACGGAGAAGTTCAGCCTGGCATCATACTCGTTATTTGATATTTTCCTCATGTCACTATTCAAATGAAAAATTTAGTGGGGCTATGCCAACCTTTCAATTTATCACCTGTCATTTGGACTCTAGAAGCAGCTAATATGTTGAAGACAGGTCACAGACTTGTCTCTTCTTCCTTTCATGTCTATTACAAAACCAGCCAATTCTTCATTGAGCTCAGCTTTCTCTTGTGCTCTGCCAATTTCAGGCAATAATAGCCAACACATACTATATTCCAACTCTTTCCCAAAGGAATGTGATTGGCTTTTGAATTTACTTCATGTATAATTTTACTTGAAGTTTTCCAATTGCAAAACAAAGATCACTGGAAATCTGTATTAAGTAAAGATGATGGGACAAATGGACTGGTCATGGGGGAGACTCAAAGGTAGACTCATGGAGAGAAGTCAAGAAACAATTACGATAATTCAGGAAAGACATGATGGTTACTTTAGTATGGTGGCAGTGGGGATGGTATGAGGTTATAAAATTCTCATGTATCTGTAACAGAGTCTATGTTATTTGATGATAGATTGGAGATAAGAGAATATGGTATGAATGATGACTATAAGTTTTACAGTAAAAAAAATGGAAAGATGTTTTTGTCATTTCATAGGCAGGAGACAGTGAAAAGTTTAGATTTGGGTGGTGAGTAATGTTAAGAGTTTATTTGGGAGCATGTAAGATTGATATACCTGTTAAATATCAAAGAGGATATTGAATGGGAACTTTGATATACAAATCTAGAGTTCAGTGAGAGTTCCAGGCTGTAGATATAAATGTCATCAACATTAGATAGAATTTAAAATCATGGTATCACTACCTAGAAAGTGAGTATAGATGAGGGTAAAACACAAACAAACAAAAAAACTACATATATAGCTATCTGATAGGGCTTGTCTCTACCATGAACCTCTTTCCAATTTAGGTATTTTCTAATTTTTATTGTTATTTTTTCATTGAAAAAATACAATTTGGTATCTTTATTGTAGGAAGTTTAAATTTGCAGGGCTAACCTTGAAACTCATATCTTTGAGATACATTTTTCTAAGAACTTGGAACATCTTTGCAGTTTTTAAATTGTCTTCAGAGTCCTCATAGCAGTTTTAAAATAATTTGCAAGTAAATCTTGACTATTTTAGTTATATTGGTTCACAGATATTCTTTTGCATATTTAAAAATAGGATGTTTAATTCTATTTAATCTTCTAACTAGTTATTGCTTGTACATAAGGAATATATTGATATCTGACTATTAATTTTAAATCTTGTTTTCTCATATATATATATATATACACACACACACATACATACACACACACATAGATACATACATACATACACACACCCACATACATACATACATTTGGTCTGGTAATATTAACTAGTTTGCACTACAAAGGAAAAATGAAAGTGGGAGCAAAGAACATTTTTGTTCCTGTTTTTAATTGTAACAAGAATACTTCTGGTGTTTATTAAGGATGAGGCTGACTTTTGGAATGTTGGTATATAAAGAAAATATTCATCTATTTATATTTTAAAAATAGATGTTGAAATTACATCAAATATGTTTTTAACATATATGAAGGTAATTATATAGGTAACTCAAAACTAATTTTTGATCACTTAGTCTGTGTCAGGGTTTGTTCTAAATTCTGGGAAGATAGCAATGATTAAAATACTCAAAGTCCTTGCTCCATACATCTAGCATTTCAGTAGAGGAAACAGATAATGAACAAGTAATAAAAAAGTAAAGAATATAGGATTAGGTAGCAATATACTGTTAGGTAGAACAATCAACAGGATAAGGAATTGTGGAATGACACTAAGTGCTTCTTTAGTAAGTGTGGTCTATCAAGGCCTCTCTATAGAGAGAACATATGAACAGATACACCTGAATTGCCTAGAGTAGGGTTGAGCCTTCAAAATACATGCAGGAGATGTTCTAAACAAAGGGATCATTGAGTGCTTTAGGTACTAATATAATTAATAACCTTAATTTATCAATCTTGAGTAATTTTTGCATTTCTGGGTTAAATTCCCCATAATCACAGTGTGTACATTTCTTTGAAACCATCTTTTTACTCTTCCCAAGTGTCACTGCCTTTGTGCAGATTTTCTTCAGCTAGACTATTCTACTTTTCATATAAATTCTTCTAGACTATTTTAATAGCCTCCTATCAAGACTCTTGTTTTCTATTTTATGTCTCCAATAAAATTAGAATTTCTTTTCTAAAACATATTTTTCTTTTTTGCATGTCTACTTAACTTTTTACAGCTTCCTATTGCCTCCAGAATAAAACCCCAATGTTCCAGTCAAGGTATTTAGAGTTCTAACCTACCATTTTAGACACATATCCTACTCTTCCCTCTTTGCAACATACCCTGAAATACTCACTGTATTCTAGCCACTTTATGCTTCTGTGAACGGAACATGCATTGCGATTCATAGGTGCTATATTAATTTTTGTAAGAAAATAATTAATAAAGATAGACATTCCTTTCAAGGAACTCACAATTATAGGCAAAGATAACATAATAAACACTTTCTACATAATATAATCAATATGTATATAAAATTACTTGCTATATAATTCATTGAGTTCTATATCATCAAAAGAAGAAATAAATTATGCTTAAAATAGCCTGATAGTTTTATGGATTTTATTTTTTTGAACATGATTAAATCATCTTTGCATGCTTGCTAAGCCTCAGAGTTAAAAAAAAAATGTTATTTCTAAAGAAACTGGAAATTTAATATCATCTTATAAAATAAAAAATTTTAATTTAAATGAGGAACATATATGCAGACTTTTAAAAAAGCTTTTTTCTTAAATTGTGGGCACATCTATATTTTGTTCATTAGTTGTCTTTAATTTAGGATGAAAAATTTAGTAATAGCTCTGTAATTGCATGCATACACAAATCCATCAACTAAATAACACCTCTAGGAAATTAAATGAATGAAAAACAAGCAAAATGTATTAAAAGTTACTGATAATAGAATGAGACAACTTAGTCACCTTGCTTAATTATAGTGGAAGTTACTTGTAGTTTTTCCAAATACTTTAGGTTCAGTAACTTTCATATTCCATATAGAGTATGGAATAATTCCATAATTTAGGTTTAGCTATCTTATAGTTTCTTTCCAAGACTTCTATCTAAAGTTACAGGGGTAACTGGAAGGTTGGAGAAAGATCCATGACCTTTGAACTGTGAATGTAAGATTGTGTATTTTGGGGCATGTATTAATTTGTTTAATCATAATCTCAAAGGAATATGTGGCCCTAAAATATTCAGAAGCAATAAAAACACCTTGTTTCCCTTTTTCTTCCCCTGCCTAATCTCGTGATTCTCAGTATTCTGTCTCTTAGGTTGTATGACTGGCTGATGGTGTATCCAAGATGCATTCATGAAGAACAGCCTCTTGGAAATGCCTTATATTACACAACCTTTCCAGTTCATGAGGGCAACTGTTTTTTAGAAGAGCTAATCTACTTCATTTTTTCTTGATTCTGTGATGAACTGTGATGTATTCTTTTTAGCACGGATTTTGGCCAATAATTGTATCACTTGGGGCACTGGTTTTAGCCTTAATGTTGTGCTTAGATTGGTTGGTTCTAATTTAAGATGTTAAATTCCTCATCATCAATTCTGATCTCAGAGAAATCACTAGACTTCTCACATGTCTCAGTCTTGTTTAGTTGTCATGAATTTATTCCTTACTCTTGCTTTTCTGCCACTCTGTAACATTCTCCTACAACTTACTGTTATAGATCTTATCTTTCACTTAGAGCTTTATAATTTCTTTATAGTTAATCTTCCTCGACTTCTGATAGTAATTTATAGACTTAAAGTTCATTTCATTCACAAAACTCTTATTATACTATAAGTACTGTACCAAATGTTAGGGATGCAAACACAAATAAGTCCCAGCTTTCCAAAATTGATTTTTTATTTAGGAAATAGTCATACAAGTAGGTAATCACAATGCAATATAGTGTGGGTAAGTGTGATTATACAATTATGAAAAGAGTGTCCTGGGAATATATAGGAGAGAAATCATTTTACTGGGGCAGTGAGGAGGGGGATAAAATTTTGCAAAGAAGGTGACAATTAATATTCAAAAGATGACTAGATAGGTGTATAGGAACAAGAAGCTTCAAATACTTCCTAAATGGGAAATTCTATCTTTTATTTCAGATTTCAACTGCCCATATTAATAACTGTCTAATACATATAAATAACATCATTATCTGGTAGCAAATGTCAGCATTGCAATCTGTTGACATAAAAAGTGTCCAAACCTGTAGAGAATTTTTATAAGAATTTATTTGAGCCAAACTGATGACATGCCAGAAAGCAAGATCTCAAATCCTGAGAGAATGAGAGTTTCGTGGTTTCTTTTATACACTTGGAATTAAGGAGAGAATATAAGGAAGATTACATGAAAGTGGGAGAAAGCAAGGAGGGGATTGCTTATAGGACGATTAATAAGATTATGTGCTCCTTTGAGGGTGATTATACTTCCGAGGGGCCTACAAAAGAGAATTACTCTGGCATTGCAAAGGTGTGTTAACTTTTGTGGGGGCTAAAAAATTTAATATTTTTCCTCTCACCTAAACTACTCTAGCTGGGCCAATAATCAAATTAACAGACAGATTAACAGGAGAAAATTAAAGTTTTAATGCATATGCATGGGGAATCCACATAAGCATGAAAATTCCTAAGACAGGCAACTCCATCAACTAAATAACACCTCTAGGAAAATAAGTATATAAGACATTTTTGGACAAATGGGAAGTGGGGGGAAAACAGGGTATTAGATTTCAGAAATAAGAATGGGCAATTTACAGATAGTTGAGGAAGAGTGAGACACACAGGGCAGGAAAATTCTTGCTAGGCAACTCAGAAACAATGGGACACACTGGGTATCTAGAACAGTCTTGGTGTCTTCCTGACTAATTCTGGGGTAAAGATTCTTCAGGTGATTAAGCTGAGTCTCCCTTACTAAAACAGGTTTCTCTATCTGAATCTCTTGGACATAAAAGAGGAGAGGGACAAAGGTTCCTTCTAATTCTTGTTTCTAAATGAACAGCTTAAAATCAATATCCCAAAAGAGTAAGTTTAGGGTGACAAAATTTTGGTCCCTTCACCTAGATGCTCAAGAACAAAGGACAGCGCTTGCTTCAAGCAAAGATAAACCTTTACTAAAGAAGTTATATACCTGGAGCATGACTACCCACCATGACCCGCCCAGGCAGGAAGTTATGATTAGATCATCCTATGTGGTTACTTTTGGTCACTGAACTTATCAGATTTATTACAGAGCCCCTTTTTTCATCTACAAATCTTAAAAATACATTGTTTTTTTCCTCATTGTTTGCAAATTCTCAATCTTTTTTTCATGTTAATCTGCAGTCTGTGATCAGGTGAGTCCTAGTTTTGCTACTAAGTAGCTTTGTGAATCTGCATTCTCTTCAGTACAAAATGAAGGCATGGACTCCACTATTGCCCAAGGAACTTTCCATGGTGATCTAACAACAACAACAAAACTCTCAAAGATAAATTGAAAATATAATTCTTCATATGTAAAAGTTATTCATTAATAACTTTTATTATTTATGGATAAAATTGTATTAAGTTATTAGAATTTCTTAAGTCAGTAAATAGTTCATGCCATATTTTACATTTTCTTGGACAGATTTTAATAGGAAAAAATGGTAAAAATCTTCCAATTTATGAAATATCTACATGCCTTATGAAAAATGATCACATTTACTATATTATTGTGCTTAAATTATAATGGAATCAAAATTCAATTTTAAACAAATTTGTATTCCTAAAATTGTATTAATTTGTTGTCAAAAATAACTTTCCTTATACTGCACCTTAATGAAGCTCAATTTTAAATCATATTTGTTTTAAAGATGTTTATATGAGAAAAAATTGAGACCTAGATAAAATCTGAAGTACATTTTACCCTGAAATTGTTCAGTTGCTTTCCTATGTGAGGTCATTCACAATGAAAATCAGCAGTGAAATGATCTGATTCGAAAGTTTTGTAAAGCTAAAAAGCAAATCTATATTTGCAAAATTCTAGTGATGTATTGAAAACAATTGACTCATCTAATGAATGAGATAATGTGACATCCCTGGAATTCTAAGCATTTGAGCATCTTCTCAATTCCCCCCAACTACTCCTTCCTCCCTCCATCTTTCCACTCTGCATTTTCATTTCCAGTGGATGAATAGGGAGTAAGGCATTTTTGTACACTACCCTTTAACTTTCACATTCTCATACTCCTTTAGTACTCACTAATACTATTTGGGTTGTGTAACTATCACTATGGATTTCAATCTACAGTTCTGAAAATGCTTTCTTTAGAGATTGAGGTGGATATAGATAGGAGTTAGGAAATCAGGAGATTATGGTTTCACATCCTGCTTTCAAATGATCTTAGAGGTAAATCATTTCTTTTCATGAGACGCAATTCCCTTATTCCATTTAAAATTTCATATTTATGACTCTGAAATGATCTCAATTAATTTTTTATTTAACAAACATGTATTAGGTGCCTACTCATTGCCAGATACTGTACAGGGCACTGACACAGTCACTGCCCTCAAATGGCTGAGATCACTCTTCAAGCTGCGTGACCAGCCATTTTTTGCTCATTTCTTTTACTCCATTGCAAGAGGGAGTTGACATGAGCCAGATCATAAAAGACCTTGTAAGACATGTCAAGAGGACATTGTTTATTGCTCCTTTCTGTATGTATAAAATAGGACAATTACTTTTTTGTGATTTTATTAATTTACATAAAATATTATCTGAGCCAAAACAGAGAATTCTGAAAGAAAACAAAATTCAAATTACTTAATATGCCTTTTGTTTTGCTTTAATTATAAAGCAGTTGTCTGTTTCTTTTTTTTCAGCTTAGAGTTTCGGAAATATACTAATCCATTTTTTAATGGCTAGGTCTTAGAATAGCCCATTTTGCTAGACATTTTCTCAATAATTTTTAAACTCATGTTCATTTTAAAAGTAATGTAATACATGTGTTTATGATTCTTTTCACTTAATCTATCCAAATATTGTTGTCTAATGGAGAAAGAGCCTTTTTTATTGGGTGTTTAAAATGCTTTAAAGAAACAACAATTTGCCAAGAAGTAAAGTAACTTCCTAAAGTTTGATGTTCTTGGTACCTATGAAACACATTTTGCTAAATTTATTCAAGCACTTAGTTTAAGAATTCTCACAAAAAATAGCAACCACAAACTTAACTAAATCAAGATCTTGCATTCCTTTCTTTTCAAACTGTATGTACCAAGTGTCCAAATATTCATAATCTGATTTAACAAAATTTTTCAGATTCATAAGTGTGTTTCAGACAATAAAAAGAAATATAATATATTTGATCTCTAAAAAGAGATCAAAATTGAGAATAAGTAGCTGAATATGAGTAGAAAGGAAATGCTTTGTTTCAACATGCCAGTGAATATTACTCAATTCACATAAAAATAACAAAGAGAAAACAATTTACCCGTTACAAATATTCTATTCAGATTTGGCACTAAATTAAGCTATTTGGCTTAACATATTACATAGGTCAGTAATGCATTACTATGCTGCTCTGCTGTTTTCTAAATTCTTAGCATAAGGAAATAGGAAGAAGACAAATCAGGGCCCTAAGTGTTATGTACACATGTGACAAAGATTTTCTCTTTGCAAAGTATGGGTGGAGCGGAGAATAGAGGGGCATTAAGCACATAAAGTTTGAGTGAGAGAGGGGGAGGTGAATGAGATACAATTTTCTCTCAAAAATTCTTTATTTCTTTTTCAAGTAAGAGCCTCTATATAATCGCAGCACAGTAGCACATATAGCAGAGTATACAGGGCTGCATCCATTACACTGGAGACCAAAGTGTCATTACTTGAAGAACTATTCGCTATTGGAAAACAAATAGCCAGGCATGCAAACTAGGAAGCTGTTCTGACCTTCTACTCTCTGGTCCCCAGGGAGGTCTTTTTTAAAAAAAGGAAACCATTGATTTTTTTACATCAGATAGATACATATCACAACTAGTAGTAAATTGCCCATGATTCCCTGTATTATGTTCTCCAGGGAGTCTTCTGTAAGGCGAAACCAATGATTTCAACTTTTCAGGTATGAAGTTGCCCTTAAATTATCTCCTTTATAGTCTTAGTCCATACTGTGTCAATATCAGAAAAAAAACAAAAAAGGGACATAGTTCAAGCGTATAAAGAATGGATGTTTGCTAAAAAGAAGAAGAAAATCTACTTGGATGTGTTTAAGACTTCTTTTACATATAACTCAGAATTATTAGAAATAATAGCTATAGAAATGCTTTATGTGAGCATACACATTTGTAGTAAGACGGGATGAACTCCATATTAGATTCCCACTCATCATCATCATCTCTAAGCATAAGACAAAGTTGGGATGATAAAAATATCCAAATATTATTTTATTATCATTTCTCATGTAATTCTAGTTTTCAAATACCCCTTCTGTGGCATCTTAGAATAACTTTAAAAATATGTTAACGTTAAGAATTCAGTGGAGATGGAAGGGAAAAAAGGTCAATCCAAAGGCACTTATGTCTTTATTTCCTACCTCATTAAGAAAATAATGATTTGGGTGTTTCCAGTCTAATATGTAAGAAATATAGAATTCAATTACTACAAGAGTCCAGAAAAAAATGTATAATAAATGAAAATCTATATAACACTAATATTTCTGTGAACTCTTATGTAATTTCACATCTCTTGAAAAACAATGACCCTATCCTATCCATTTCCATGTACTTTTACGAACTCTGTCTCTCATTGGATATCTCCCATTTTCAGATGCTTTCTTTTTGCTCACATAGTGCTTTCCAGCAGCAATGCAATTCTGTTCTGGCTTGTCAGCAACCACAGCATCAAGAGAACAACTGCATTACGGGTATATCTGCAAAAGTCCTGCAGTTATCTCAGATGGGTTTGTTTCAGGGATAGTGGCGTGACCGAATCATGGTGGCTCAGGCAATATGACATTCTTATTGACTGGACTGATTCTAATCGAACTGTAAATGTGATCACCCCTATGTAAAGCACAGGGTGGGGATTTTATCTAAGAAAAATCAGAGTGCAGAAATCAAAAGATGGGGAAATGGATGCTTGACAGGTAAGTCTTCTGCAAGTTCTGATATTTTGAGAAATAGTGTTAGGGGTTGATGTGAGTATAAGATCAGCTGTGCTTATTTAAAAATTGTTTCCCATCACCTACTGATCATCACACTTTGAAATGGAAGCAAGACTGTTATAAAGAGCAAAGTGCTGACTGAACTTGAAAGTAGAACTTATCACTAATTTCCATTTACCATTGAGCTGGGCCAAATACTTTGAGTAATCAAAAGAAGAGGTTGATCAGATCATTTCTAGGTCTCTTAAACCTCTTTGACTCTGTAATTTATGAATACCTATTACAATGTATGTCTGAAGTTTAAACCAGATGAGTGGCCTCAGACTAACAAAAAGGTGACATCATGTGATTCGAACAGTTGAAGAATGACTTATTGTATTTGGGAGGATTCCAAAGTTCATGTGCTATCCCAAGGGCTTGTATTTTTATTCATATTTAACTTATAATTTGTAGTAATTACTTAACAATTTCCAACACCATTCAAAATAGGTACTACTACATGATTGCATTTTCATTTTAGTCTGCCTAGCTGTTGCATACCTAAAGAAAAATAAATAAAAATCCTGAATGGCAGCCAACTCAAATATTGCACACCTGGCTCCCATTTGTTATAAGATTATCACTGAAAACAAAGATTCTTGACTTTTACAACCCTCAATCCTGTGGCCTCCTCTGTAATTCTCTGCAGTCTCTAACCTAGTAGAAACTGAACGAAGAACAAAAGAAAATCCTCAGAAAGATCCATGTTATAATCTCCATATTAAGGTCTCCCTCTCCTGGCCCCTGAACTCAATTTAAAACAAAGGTATAAAAGAGGAAATATGACAGAAAGAAACATGTTGGGTTCCTTCCATCCTCCCACCCACATGTAACGCTAAAACTAAAATACGACAAAAACATTTTCCTTTGGCAGGAGAGTTTTGCTTTTCTTTTAAAGATAACCAAGGCCCCATAAAAGAAAAACATTTCTCTCTTGAGTTCTTTTAGTTTTAAAAATGTTTAAGTTTCTTAAATATGCAATTGGAGTAGAAATCATGAAGAAAAACAATAGAACAGACTGGCAGAAGGGCTGCCTGCTGCCTAGGTGTGTCTACATTTAACGATTCCTTTTTGCTCCAGCTCTAAATTGTAATTTCTAATTACGACAGGCTTGCCAGGTTTATTGGGTCTGCGAGAAAAGTAAACACAGAGAACAGAATTCTAAGTATAGAATTCTATTCAAAAAGACTTCAAGATCATTAAGACTAACCCTCTGACTGTACCTCAAGTCTCCCAGATATTGAGAAGCTTGCCATCCTTTTTTTTTCTTTCTGAAGGTCTAGATGCATATATTTGAATAATAACCTCATCTCATTTAAAAGCATTCACATATTTGAAAATTTTTACTAAAAGGAAATTACATGTTACAATTCATGAACAGCTATTATGTCTTTTTAAAGCCCATTAAAAAATCAATCTCATTATATTTGGAGAATTGCAATATTCTGTCCTTCTATGCAACATGAATCGTGCAAATATATTCAGGTATTACTTGTCTAATTGAAAATAGCATCACCCCACACTTAGACAAGCCTTTTGGTAATCTGTCAGATCTATGCAGCCCAGATACACGGTAATATTTTCTTTTTCCTTCCTCTCAAGGGTTCTAGATACACTTGAGATCCCTTCCCTTGGTAGAAGCCAGAATTGTTAACTATTGTGAGTAGTTTAATCGTGACACGGAGAGTTGAGTGAGTAGTGTGTCTAAGAATTCTAAATGGTTGATTATAGAAAAATAGTGGGAAATATAGAAAAATTCCAGCACATTAAATATGGAGAACTGAAAACGTGGTGGATAAATAAATGTAGATGTATCTTCTATGGGATTTAGACATGGAGGAAAGCCTGGAGGTTAGTGTTAATAGAGATGACACATCATAATTATTGGAGGATATATTTTTACATAAACAAGAAAGAGAAGGTTGGGCTTTCAGAAATAGAAGGTGATAGGTGAAGCTCGGTGTGGGAGTATTGGCAATAGATAGCAGGTTCAATCGAGGTCAGATGAAAGATGAGGATGTCCTAGTAGTGAATTGGACTATAAGCTAGTAGAAGACAAAAACTCAATATGAAACCCTGAACAAAGGTGTGGTGGGGATAGACTATTTCCTATGAATTCACACTGACTCTCTACTTTCTCACCAAACCATCTACCCAAGTTGATAGTTACAGTTTCTTCTCTTCCTTCAACAGTAATGAACTGTATTACTCTGCCAGATTTGAGAAGACTGCCTTATACCCAGGGATGGGAACTCTTGGTCCATTATCATTTGTGAGATCCAAAGTAGAGAATAGTTTCAAGGATACTATGCCTACAAAAGGTCGTCTTCCATGTTGTAACCTTTAGTTAATAGTCATAAAAAATATGAAACCAAAATAATGAAGTTCCTTTTTAAGAAAATAAATGTAACCTATTAAAAAATTCTACTATCCAATGTCGCCACAAGTGAAATGAAAGACATATTCTTATTTACTACTCAACTGGTACAAAATAGATGGATGACAACTTGTCAATATGCGGAACAAGTTCTAAAAATACTGATACAATTAATTCTTAGGAAATTATATTAAGAATTAGATAAAAATTTAAAATTATATATGTGAATATTTATTACATGATCATTTATAATAGAATTAAATTAAGAATAGTCCAAATGATCACTAATTGGGAATTGAATATTAAAAGTGATTTATTCATATTACAAAACATTGTACAGTCATTGAAAGTCAAGCTTTTGAAGAATATTTAGTGAAAAAAACATTTTTTATATAATGAAAGCAGTGTATAGAAATGTATGTGATTCACAAGGTTATCTGTGCTCAATAAATGAGTGAATGAATTTCGGTGACTTTTGGTGCTTTTTCTATCCTATATTTTTAAATGTGTTTTACAAAATTTTGTAAAATGATGGAAAAAATACTGAGTCACCAAACTTCATTCATTTACTCATTTATTTTAAATACAGTTATTGAGCACCTAGTACTGAGTCTATAAATTCCTGCTCTCGTGGAGTTTACACTTTAGTAATTGCTAGAAAATGGAAAATAGAGCAAATTTAAATAGTTATGTAGATAGATATATATTTAGTTATATTAAGTTATGTGAAGTTATATGTATATGATATAACACAATCTCAATAAACTTCCTTAATATTGTAAAATATGGGGAATTATAAAAGTGTCTACCTCATGATAATGTGATGAGAATTAAACCTAAAACTGCAAAGTGTCTAAAGTAGTAAATGTGCAAAAAATGTTACAACCTATTTTTGTTATTCTGCCTTTTCTACCTATAGGTGAACCTTGTGAACTCCAGGCTTTACAAATTTAGAAAATCTCCCCTTTCTATAAAGAGGGCTTTCAAATTTACAATCTTGTTAAAATTCTAAAATCAACTTCCTGCTCACTTGTGGTTATACCCTTCATGACTGAGTCAGGGAAGAAGCTGCAATAAAACTATTTAAAATGGGAATTGAAATATATATATAAATGTTTGACAACTATTATACCTGGTACATTCTTTTAGAGTGAATTGATGTATGAGAGGTAGGTGAAAAAAGGGAAAAGGAGAATAAAAGATAGTTTTTAAAAAGTTTGGCTATAAAAAGAAAAATATGGGGAGCACAAGAAAGGTAGAGCTTCCAGAAGGTTTGTGTGTATACTTGTTGGTTGATGAGATCTTGAAGATGGAATAGTCTGGTAAATCTTTGCTAAATATGATCACCTTAAGTCTAGGCTGATCTTGTGACTTGCTTTGACCACCAGTGTGATGAAAGTGACTTTCTAGAATTTCTAATACTAGCCTTAAGAGATCTGTAGCTTCCACTTTTACCCTCTTAGGATTGTTGTAGAAGAAAAAATGTTTCCATCTTCCCTTCTAGGTTTGTTGGCTGGCCTAATAATTAAACTGGCATAAGGAAAATTAACAGGAGAAAATAATTAACTACATATGGGGGTCCCACAAAGAACTGAGACTAAAAGCAGTCAGGCAATCAAGGCTTATATACCATTCTAAACTAAGAAGAAGGGGATAGGGTTCTGAGGCTTCAAAGAGGAGGAAGACAATTCACAGGAAAAAGAGTAGAGCAAATGTTTGGTAAACAAACGTTTGCCATGCCATGCAAATAAGTTTTTCTGATATTAAAAAAGTTATCTGCGGAAGTAGCTTTCTTCTTGGTACAGGCACCATCTAAATTATTTTGGCAGTAAAGAGAGGTAAAAGCGTTTTCTAAGTCTGTTTTGTCTCAATTGCCTTCAGTTCAAAACAATCCATACGCTAAAGTAGTACATTTTAGGATGGAGTATTCTCTCCTTCATGATCAAGGCTCCACATACAGAAGCTCAGCCTTGCACACGGAGAGAGAGACAGGCTTGATCAGCACCCAGCTGTTGTAGTCATCCCATCCCAGATGAAATACCAGATATGTGAGTAAAGTCACTTGCCTTTTTTTTTTTTTTTATAGCTAATCTCTCAACTGAAGACAGTGGTATGAATGACCCTAGAGAAAAAACTAGCTGAACGTTTGTATCCTGGCCAAATTTTGAAATTGAGAGCAATTAAATGGTTATTGTTGTTTTAAATAGTCTTTTGAAATGTAATTCACATGCCATACAACTAACTCATCATAAGTATAGAATTCAATGTTTTTTAGTATATTCAGAGATAAGTACCACCATCATCACACACAATTTTAGAAACATTTTAATCACTTCCAAAAAAAACCTCATACTTTTAGATGTCATTTCCCTATCCCCAATCTCTATCCCAGCTCTAAGCAATCATTATTTTGCTTTCTGCCTCTATAGATTTTCCTATTCCAGAGATTCATATAAATGGAATCTTATAATACATGGACTTTTGTGCTTGGTTCCTTTCATTTAGCATAATGTTTTCATTGGCTATGTAAGTTGTAACATGTATCAGTACTTCATTTCTATCTATAGCCAAATAATACTCCATTGTATGTATATACCACCTTCTCTTTATTATTCTGCTGATGGACATTTGGGTTGTTTGTTGATTTGCTTTCACTTTTTGGCTATTATGAATGATGCTGTATTAAAAATTCATGTAAAAAATTGTCTAGTTATGTGTTTTTATTTCTTTTGTCTACACATGTGGGAGTAGAAGGTCATGTGGAAACTATATGTTTAATCACCTGGAAAAATGTCAGACTCTTTCCCAAAGCAACTGTACTCTCTTACATTCCCACCAGCTGTTTATGAGAGTTAAAATTTCTCCACATTGTCACCAATACTTCTGTCTTCTTTATTATACCATGCTGATGGATGTGAAGTGGTATATCTGTGGTTTTGATTTGTATTTGACTAATTGTTAATATTATTGAGCACATTTTTGTTTATTGGCTACTTGTATATATTCTTTGGAGAAATGATTACTCAGGTCCTTTGCCCATTTTTAATTGAGTTCCATTTTTTTTGTTGTTATTGAAGTATAAGAAGTTTTTTATATATAATCTAGATATACGTCCCTTAACAGGTATGTAATTGGCAAATATTTTCTCTCATTCAATTGATTGTCTTTTTCACTTTTCTGATGGTGTCCTTTCAAGCACAAAGTTTTAATTTTGATAAATCCATTCTTATTTTTTTGTCATTGCTTATGATTTTGGTGTCATGTCTAAGAATACTTTGCAAAACCCAAGGTCATAAATATTTACTTCTATGTTTTAAGAGTCTTACAGTGTCAACTTATATTTAGGTATTTGATCCATTTTGAGTTAATTTTGGTATATGATGTAAGAAAAGGATTCAACTTCATTCTTTTGCATGTGGCTATCCAGTTGTCTTAGGACCATTCATTGAAAAGATAATTCTTTCCCCAGTCAATGGTGTGGCACCCCTGTCAAAAATCAATTGAATATGGTTGTATGGATTTATTACTAGGCTCTCAATTCTACTCCCTTGATCTACATGTCTGTCTTTGTTTCAGTATGACACTGTCTTGATGAACATTGCTTTGTAGAAAATTTTGAGTCCTCTAACTTTGTTATTACTTTTCAGGATTACTTTTGGTATTCTGGGTCCTTGAAATTTCATATAGATTTTAAAATTAACATCAATTTCTACAACAAAGTTCAGATTCCAGTATAGATGGCGTAAAATCTGTAGTTAGTTTAGGGAGCAGTGCCACTTTAATATTTAATCTTTTGATTCATAAACATAGGATTTTTTAAAAACGTATTTAGATATTTTTTTAAACTTCTTATGATAATGTTTTGTAGTTTTAAGATATAAGTTTTGGCTTCTTCTGTTAAATTTATTCTAAGTATTTTATTCTTTTTGATGTGAATAGACTTTTCTTAATTTGCTTTTCAGACCGATCATTACAATGTATAAAAATACAACTGTTTTTATGTATTGAACATGTATCTGACAACTTGAGGATTCTGAGTTCATTTATTAATTCTAATAGTTTTTTTTAAAGGCTTCCTTAGGATTTTCTCTACATAAGATCATGCCTTCTGTGAATAGAGTTAGTTGTACTTTTTCCCTTCCAATCTGGATGACTTTTTTCTTGCCTAATTGTTCTGGATAGAAGCTTTAGTACAATATTGAACGAAGTGAGAGCAAATATCCTTGTCTTGTTCCTGATCTTCAGGATAAATCATTAAGTACGATGGTAGCTGTTGTTTTTTAATCGACACCCCTTATTGGTTTCGAATTTCCCCTCCAGTTCTAGTTCCTTGAGTGTTTTTGTCATGAAAGAGTGCTGAATTTTCTCAAATGCTTTACATGTTTATCTATTGAGTTGATCATGTGATTTTTGTTTTTTTATTTAACTGCCGTAATATATTCCATTAATTGACTCTCAGATGTTTAACCAACCTTGTATTTCTGTGTTAAATGCCATTTGGTCATAGCATGTAATTCTTTGTATATTGCTGGATTCAGCCAGTATATATTTATGGTGACAAAATATGCACAACAGAAAATCCTAGATTTAATTCATTTTAATTCGTTGCTGGTTACATAATATGTATTTTTCATCTTTTTATTTTAATCTTTGTGCTTTTAATCTTGTGTGTCTCATAGTCGGGCTATGATTTTTTTTTAAACCAGTTTTTAAATCTCTGCCTTTGGCTGCCTTGTTTAATACATTCACATTTAATGTTATCAATACAGTTGGATTTATGCTGATTTACTCATTATTTTTTACATGTCTCATGCCTTTTTTGTTGTTGTTTCTCTAGACTTCTTTTACTACTTTCTTTTTCATTAGTGAATATTTTCTAATGTGGCATTTTATTTTTTTAATGATTCTTCACTATATTTTTTGAGGTTTCTATTTGTGTGTTTGTTTACTAGTTACTTTAGGTCTTACTATATACATTTCACGTTATCAAGATCAGCTTCAGATTTGTATTAGCTTGATTCTAGTGATATAGAGAAGCATTACTCCAATATAGCTATTACCTTCCCCCTTTTAATGTTATTACTATACGTATTGTATCTATCTATTAATGTTACAAATCCCAAAATACATTGTTTAATTATTATTTTACCCTCTCTAGTCACTTCCTTTGCTCGTTACAGCTTTACTCCTTCCCACCTTATTTGTGCTGTTGTTGACAAAATTTTCTACCTGTTATATCTCTGTATGCTAAAGGCCCAAAATTATATTATATACATATTGTTTTATACAACTGTCTTTTGAAATCAGTTATGAGAGTAAAAAAATTACTTTTTTTTATAATTACATGATTACCTTTACTAGTGTTCTTTGTTTTTTTATATAGACTCAAATTACCATCTGGTTTTGATTGCTTTCAACTTGAAAGCAATCAAAGTATTTCTCGTTAGGCAGATCTGTTAGCGACAATTTTCTGTTTTCATTTATCTAGAAAGGTTTTTATTTCATCATTATTTTCGAAAGATAGCTTTGCTGAATATAGGATTTGTGGTTGACAGTTCTGTTGTTGTTGGTTTGTTTGAATACTTTAAATATATTTCCCCATGCCTTGTGGCTTTATTTATTTCTGCCAAGAAGTCGGCTGTTAATCTTATTGAGATTTCTTTATAAATGGAGGGCATTTTTCTCTTTCTGCTTTCAAGATTTTCTTTTCGTCTTTAATTTTTAGTATTTTTCATATGATATGTGTGTTCGTGGGTCTTTTTGCATTTATCATACTTGGAATTGAGATTCCTGATGTGTAGATTGCTTCAAAATAAATTTGGGAAGTTCACTGATTATTTCTTTGAATGTTTCTATTCCTTCTCTGTTTCTTCTTATGGTGTTTCTATTTCATAGATATTGCGGTTTTTATGATATCCCACATTTTTCTGTGTCTCTGTTCATTTTATTTATTTTTGCTCTCTATTCTTTGGTTTGCGTAATCTTTACCCACTTATATTCAAGTTCACTAATTTTTTATTCTGCTAGTTCAAATCTATAAGCCCCTCAAATGAATTTTTATTGTAATTATTATACTTTTTAACTCCAGATCTGCATTTGTTCCTTTTTTTTATAATTTATATATTTTTTTATATTCTCTGTATGATGTGGATATGCGTTTCTTCTTTAATTATGCTTTTCTTTGGTTTGTAAACATATTTTAATGTCTAACTTAAAATCTTTTACTGTTAAATCTGTTATCTGTTTCCCAGGCAGTTTCTGTTGCCTGCCCATCCCCCCAACACCTCCCATAGTATGGATTATACTTTCCTATTTCTTTGCAGACTTCATAATTTTCTGTTGGAAACTGAACATTTTGGTTACTATATTGTGGCAATTCTGGGTACTGGTCCTCCTGTTCCAGAGTTTGTAATCATTAATTGCTTGTATATTTGTTTAGTGAATGTCATTATTTTAGTGAAGTCTATCTCCACCTTCCTCTTAACTGTTAATACTCTGGTGTTGCTCCTCAGGGAGGTACAGCTTTGGGTGTGCTCTCAGTCACCCCAGGATTACAGGGATACTTGTGGGACTTCCACTCTTTCTCTGACTGTATCCATCTTTTAAGCTCTGTTAATTGCCCATTGATTGCTGTATTGTTTTCAACATTATCCTGAGACAAAAACTCCTACACAGGTTAATCCAGTCAAATTGGGTTCCTTTGAGAGAATAGTCCCTGAGGTTATTTTTCCAAATTTATCTGGTCCAGGAGGGCTCCTCCCAGCTGTTTTATTCCTAAGGTTCTCTCCTGCAAATTACCCAGCCTACAGTCTATCTGTATATCTGATACAGGCTATATCTTCATTGGATCCATGATCTTACAATTGCCTTTCACTACAACCTCCAGTGTTTTTAAGAGCAACTTTAGGTTAAAACTTCATACTTTGTTGCCAGTGAATTAAGTTCTTTTGGGAAGAGCATAGGAGGTATTTGTTTTATGGTCTGTTTCTCTCCCAGGCAAAAATATCTGAGCTCAGGCTCTGGAGCTAGGGGTAGGGACAATGGCAAGCATTTTTTTTTTTTTTCTCTCTCTCTCTGAGTTACACCCAACTCTAGGAATTGAGTTCTTGGTGGAGGGGAGCAGGCAGAAATCTGTTGTTCTCTTGGCTTGCCTTTCCTATAGTGAAACCACTGCCTTCTGAGCAGGAGGACAGGCTATCAGGGCCTCAGTATTCTTAGTGTACCACGCACAGGTAGAACTTACCTTTCATGACCGAAAGTTTGGTGGTAAGAAATAGCTCTCACATCATAATAGTACTCACTCCAAAACTTACCTCAGTAGCAGGAAGCTGGAGTCAAGATGAGAAGTGCTGAAGTCTTATTCCTCCCTGAAAGAAAGCCACCTAGCTATGAGCTAGGGGGAGAGGGAGATGTGTGTTTTCAGCAGTCTTGCTTCAAATCCCACCAATTCACCTTATTGCATTTTTAGATTACCTTACATTGATGTTTCTTCATCTAATTTTTGCCTTAAGGACCATTTCCAGAAGCTTAACATGATCATATTATTTTTATAATTTTCACCAGCTTTACTGGGGAGTGGGTTAGCAGAACTATTTATGCTGTAATGCCAGATACAGAATCCTTTTGTTTTAAACCCTTAAATTTTGAGGTGGTTTACAGAGACACTGGTCAATATTTAACATGGAGAAGTGACAGGATTAGAGGGCTAATTTTGTGATAAAGGCACAGCAAGAGGAAGTGAGATTACAGCAAATGGGTAGGTTTTGAGATCCAAAGCAGAATTGAAGGACTGGGTTGTGATATGTCCCTGGTAAGTAATAACTCCACCCCCCCCTTTAATTTTTCAGAAAGATATATTGAGAAGATTTATAGTGTAGGTTTTAAATAATATGTATAATTTTATTATTTATTATTTCGAAGTATGTCTCCTGAGGAGAGGAGTGGACAAAGTATCTGAGGTATTTACTCTGATTAGGGAAATAGTGTTGACAGGCCTATGAAATTTGGTGTCTGAATTTATGGTACTCATATTAGTACTCCCTGATATGTTCTTTAAAGCAGAGGTATAGGAAACAATTTGGGTTATTCCTGTATTGGGATTTTTCCAGGCAGGTGTGACATAAACATACTAAAAAGAACTTAGGATATTGATTTTAAAAATTGACTTAAATCATGAAGCTTGGGATATTCTTTTGAAACAAAATGAGTATTTATGAACAGAAAGAAAGTTGAATCATTACACTCCAGGTTCCACCGAGGTAAAAGTGACAATTTTAGGGAAAGACTGTGAATAAGTCATCTAAAATAAGAAGAGGTTGTTGAAAATTAGTTGTTTTGATGATAAAACCAGGTTTCGATCACAAGAGTGTGTAGAAGAAAGAATGAGAATTAAATCTTGGAAAGGAGAAGGTCAAAGAAATGAGAAATTTTTGTTAAGTGTGTTGTCCACATTGAAGCTATTTAGGATGACGGCTGGGGTTGAAATAGAGAATAAATCAGTGAGGGTGTCAGCCAATGACAGTAACAAGGGATAGATTCTAAATTTCTAGTGTCATAAGCTGTAAAATAATTGTTTTAAGTCTAAATATTCATTATTACAGAATTGGTTTAGTAGATTAAGATTTTTCAGGCATTCAAATATGTAGATCTGTATTTTTAACATAAAGAAATTCCTGTTAACACTTATCGGAACAACATATATAGTATGATTTAATTTTTTATAAAATTATAAATCAAACCAGAATAATATAGATAAATATGGTTAGTAGTGATTATCTCTGTGTAGTGAAATTTGGCTGCTTTTTTTCTTTCACTTTAAGGCAGCATTTAAAATATAATGAGGACATGTTATTTTGAAATTCAGTAAAGAAACAATAAACCCATTTTTTTTTAAACAATATAATCAACTCTAAACTTTATCAAACTTTCATCATTTATTATATCCATAGGAAATGCAAGTTACAATTAGAAGTCATCTATATAGCTATATGTACAATAAGAAAATAAAAAAAGGAGTTTGAGGAAGTTTATATGCTCAAGAAAATTTATATGACTATTACTCAAACATTAATAAATTTAAACATAATTTTTAATAGCTTTGCTTTTGAGAAAACTTGACTATGTAAATGTAGTAAATGTATTACTTCCTCTATTTTGCAGCTAAAAACTGTATTTTTTAAATCACAGATGTGTGATGATAAACCTCTGGAAAATTATGGGGAAAAAATCATTTGAATAAAATTAGGTTGTTTTGTGTCTATCAGTGAATATAAAGGAAACTAATAGCCCTAAAAAAATTAGTTATGTTCCAGATTCAGGTGAAAGAAATTTAGCTATGTACTCAGGAAAGAAATTACACAGAAAAGAGATTACAGATTCTAACACTACTGAAAACTAGAAACAGTAGTCACAAATACGTGAGTTTCCAAAAAAGAAAGTTTTGGATGGGCAGCCTAGGGAAGAACAATATAATCAAGTAAACAGATATTAGGAGATTTTCTTATGTCATTGCTAATCCCTACTTCAAGGACTGGGAGGGAGAAGAAGGGCTTGCTAATCAGAGGATGTCAGAATTAAACAAATTTCATTAGAATTTTCTCTCAGACATATATGTCAACAACCTCTAGATTACACAGTTGAAGCGGGGCTACTAACTTATGTATTTGTCGTGGCCAAAACCAGGTCTACAATTTCCCTGAGGTTTTTATTCTGCTCTTCAACAGCCTTTCATTGCAATTCCTCTGGCATTTCTACTTTTTGTGGGCCATCACTTTCTCCATGTTTTGGGTGCTAACTAGTTGTGTTTATTTACTTATCTCCTGGAGTCCTTGAGAGAATGTTAAATTTTTATCCTGGAAGAGTGTATGTATTTCAATAAACCCTCCCTCATCTATCTTTACATTCCACTTCCCTTCTCCAACACTCTAAGGATCTAGTTTATCTTGTGGCTTCTCAGTTCTGGCCAGCATATATTAGCTAGGTTTTGCAGCACCTTTGAGGTATAGTCCCTGTTCTGCTTTATCAGTCTTAGCACATCCCTTGCCAGGTTATGTGCAATGATGGAACCTAGTTATTAGCCTAATGGCCAAGAATGGCTGTGGAGGCAGATCCTGAGCGGGAAGCCTGTTGCTTTGCTGAAGAGAGGTCTCTAAGAGAGGAGTTATCAACTGTAAAAGGGAGTAGTGGGCCACTTCTGGATTAAACAGCTCGGAGAAATCTGAGGATTCAAGATTCTACAATTTACTTGCCTAAATGTCCTCCTCTAGTATATCAAGGTCCCAATCAGGGCCCTGTCCTTGACAAAGCATATCTATCTGGCTTGAGAATTTAGCTTTCTCTGGAACTCTGCTACTCTTATCACTAAGTCCTGGGCCTGTCCTCTAGCTTTTTGTGCCCTTCAGTTGCAGGAGATGGGTCTCTTTACAAGCTGCAAAAAAATAAATAAATGAATAAATAAAAATAAAAAATAAAAAAATAAAATAAAAATCCCCTCCTTTCATAGTAAGTTTTAATTGACAATGAGCCTCAATATTTTATTTTTTTTTAATGAACATTGATTGCTCCTAGATAACCCAATTTCATTTTCCTTATTTTTTCCTTTTCTCCCATATTTCCCCAATATTTGATCGATTGTCTTACTAGTGCACTTCTTTTTGCTGGTATGCCCTTCTTGTTCTCTACATGAAAAAAATTATAACAATGACACTGCTACCTTGTACCAGGGGCTATGAATGTTCTACCTATTCTGAATGATTTTTAGCCCAAATTCCTATCTTAGCATCTGTTCCATTGGATCCTTTCTGGTGCCAATAATTGAAAATCAGTGTCTGTGAGAAGCTGACTGAGATGGGGATTCGTATAGAGAAAATATGTTCATGAATATTTTCAGGATCAAGCTCTGTAGGGGAAAGAAGGAAAAACTGCATGGAGGGAAAGATTTAGCATTAACCAAATACATGGAGAATTCTGAAGCTGAACTAGCCTTTCAGAATTGTCCAGAGTTCAGACAAGGCCAGATATTTATACTCCTATATAGACCTATTATTGGATAAAGGCTGCCCTGGAAAGGGGGCATTGATGTTGAGCAAGTCATCTCTCTTCATATGAGGGCAGTTCTTTAGGAAAGCTGGTAGGGAGAGCTGTCAGCTGGCTATAGTCCCAGAAAATGGGGAAATAAGTGCTTTGTTCCTGAAGAAAGATCTTAATGGCACATTAGAGCATTCACTAGGCACCTCTTACTCACTCATCCAAATTGAGGTTATAACATGGTTGGGAGAAGATATTAGAATAGGGTTGTTTAGGGAGCTGTGGGTGTTTTTACCTCCATTTAGTTCTCCCCTCACTTCTCACTATATACATACTCTCTTCTCCCTCTTTCATACAAGGTAATTTTCTTTTACTTAAAACCTAAGAAAGGAGGCTTTAATTGTTCCACTTAGAGAACTTGATGTATATCCTGGAGCTCAGAAGACACATTAAGACACTGGTGTCTGA
Organism: Pteropus medius; assembly: GCF_902729225.1. Taxonomy (NCBI): domain Eukaryota; kingdom Metazoa; phylum Chordata; class Mammalia; order Chiroptera; family Pteropodidae; genus Pteropus; species Pteropus medius. The sequence continues at coordinate 11,212,160 of NW_024346062.1, read as the reverse complement.
CTCACTAGCTAGCTGCTGTCAGAAGCATAAATTGGCCAGTGATTTAAGATCAGCCATGGCAACACATTCAATCTTTTCTATGAGCCAGTCTCAGACCAGAAGCTGTTTCTCAAAAGATAGAGTTATTTGCAAAGGGCGACATAGTATTGCTCCAAACTAAATGTCGACATTGTTATCTACCTATAGAGGCCCACCAAAAGACTCTTTACCCTATGCATCACAGATATTTCACAGATCATCTGATTCTTGTTGGATTGTATAGTTCAACCAGAAGAGTGGATTGCACAGTAGCCTGGAACTTTAGCAGAACCTTCTCTTGATCTGGGTCCACTCAAAACTTGCAGCCTTTCAGATTACTTGACAGATGAGTAAAATTAATATAACAAATGAAGTGTCCGTTTCCTTAAAAATTCAAAAAGGCCTACTAAGTGATATGCCTCTCTTTCAGCGAATGGAAGAGCAACCTGCTTTTCACTAGTGTGGTACATAAGTGTGATATCCTGTGGATTGGAGAGGTGACCAAAGTCTCTGCAGATTAGATTATGATCATGGCTGGACAGATTTCGTAGCCCTGAAATAAAGGAGTGAATGTGCCATATATTAATATTCATTAATTGTAACAAATGTATCATACTAATGTAATATATTTATATAACAATAGAGAAAACTGTGTGAAGAGGTATATGGGAATTCTCTGTACTACCTTTAAAATTTTTCTAACACTGTCTTAAAAAATAAAGTATTAAAAAAATAAAAATATATAAATAAGAGAGAGTGAATATGTATTGATGGTCCTGCCATCTCTAAACAAACTACTTTCTCATAGTCCTGACTAGAAGGTATCAAGAAAAAGCATTCACTAAATCAAGAGCTGCATATTGGTGTCAGATGACATGTTGATTTGCTCCAGCAATGAAATCACACTTGACAGCAGCTGTAATTGAAGTCAGCCTCTGATTAAATTTACAATAATCCACTGTAATTCCCTAAATTTCATTTTATATGCATCAGCCAAAGATATAAGTTGAAGAGGTATATGGTAGGAATCACTACTTTCAGTTCCTTGGTGGTGGCACTAATCTCTCTAATCCTTCCAAGATTGTATTATTACCTTTTACTTACCATTTTGGTAGGTAGAAGAAATGCTAGTGACTTTTTACTTAGCCTTTACTGCAATAGCATTGTCTCTATAGGTCAGAAAACTGATGTGAGTATTACGCTAGTTGCTTAGTGTCCCTATTACTATTGTGCATTCTGGAAGTGGGGAAATAATCAAAGTTGGATTTGAGAACCACTGAGCCTACTATGAGGTGGACCCAAGCATTCTGAGTTCCTAGGAATCAGTGTCAATTCAGAGCCAGTGCCCAGTAATCCCCAAATAGTCTTATTTCCTCTTCCCCAAAGTTCAACCGTGCTGGTAAATGGTTTCAAATACCTTTGGGAAAGGTAAAAGAAAAAATATGCAGTATAAAAATTTGACTTTGTAGTAATGTCTTCCTCAAGAGTTTTTGGCCTCCTTTATTCAAGGAGCTGTGGGACTATGAACTGACACATTTTAGAATTGATGAAGGAGCATGATTCTCTCATGTGATTCAAGTAATATTTCTATTCCTTAGACCTAGAGCCTTTCCATTTTGACAAAGCAAGTAAGATTTTAGTAAACTGCCAAACTATTTCAGTTTTAGGGATGCTATGATCAACCAGCCAACACCAAAGATCTTCTCTGATTATACTTTGGCTCTGTTTCTTATTATGGTGACTATGCTTGATTTGTCTTTGGTGATTAAAAGCTGGCTCTTTACCCTTGCCATCCATTATTCAAGCATCTCCATTGTATTTGACGACAGGTCCACTGTAAATCCAGGTCAACAGTGGGTAGCCAGCTTTGCCTTCTATAAGTACTTTCTCACAGGTGTCTATAGGTGATGATTAAATATCTGATTCACCAATGCTTTCCTTGGATTATATGTGTTCCCTTTACCAATAGAAATAGAGTCACTATACCTTTAATCTTATCAGATCATAGACTAGTTCTAGATATCTTAGAGCCAGTTCTGAGGATTCATCCTGAAGGTCATGTTCCTCTGGAACATCATTGTTCAGTATATGTATAGTATAAACCACAAATGCAAGCCACCTCTATATGTTTAAATATTTAGAAGTCACATTAAAAATTCTAAAAAGTTCCTTTCAGTAATTTATTTAAATCCATAGGTCCAAAATATTATCATTTTAACATGTAGTCAATGTAAAAAAAGTACTTTTATTTATTTTTGTTACTGTCTTTGAAATCTCATTTGTATTTTATAGATACAGTACATCTTAATTCTGACTAATCACATTTTAAGTTGCTCAACAACCACATGTGGCTAGTGGTTACTGTATTGGACAGCACACACTCTGTCCATTAGATTAGAGAAGCAGAATAACATAAGTGATATATAGTAAGAGATTTAATATAGGGACTAGACCTTATACAATTATGGAAATTGGAATAGACATCTCTGTGATACTGTTGTCTCCGCATCTGATGTTGAAAGTGAAGCTGTTAGCTATTAGCCATTAGCTATCAGTCAGACCAGTAGCAGAGAGGAAAGCTGGATATTTGGAATACCTATGATAAGGAACATGCTGTGATAAACTGAAATCAACATCTTTCTCTCTTTATCTCAAGCTGCTGCAGGGGAAACATGAGGAGAAGCTGCACCCCTTAACCACAAGGATGCACACTCACCTGGCCCAGAAATGTCAGGAGCTAGAAGGAGGCTTCCCAAATCATCAGAGTGAGACTGCAGAACAGTGAGTACATGTGTGATATGCCACAATGCATAGCACTCTACACTACTCTTCTGAGCATAAAAAATATACGGCTGCTGCTTTACTTCTGCCTTCCAAATTCATGCAAATTTCTCTCGTGGCCAATAAAAATCCAGAACTGTACAATACAGGAAATTTTGGAAAACATTTCCAGCCTTGCTAAGGCAACACAATAATAAACCACTACAACTATGTTACATTAAAAAAATTATAAACAAAATTGAGAAATAATTTATATGAAATATCACAGGAAAGATTAATATTCATAGTTTGTAAAAGACTCTCACTGGTCATTTATTAAACAGTTTAAGCACCAATGAGTAAATTGACTAATGATCATTCTCAGAAGATAAAGCCAATGAAAGATCACAAAAACAGAGCTTCATTTCTAAGACAAAAATGCACATAAAAATATATAGCTAACAATTTTGTCTTCTTTATAGTGACGGTGCTGGTACATGCTATCATATTTTACTGGGTGGCATAAACCTGATGTAAATTTAATAAAATATAATTTTGTAAGTGTCTCATAGTTTTAAGATTTTTTTTAGCAATTACATTCATATTTGTTATTCTTGTTATTCATATTTTAAAATGTGTATACAAATATCCAAAATAAGAGAAAAAATCACAAAATATTGTTAAGAATTATAAAAGTATAAAAGTAAAAAAACTAGATACATTACTACGTGTGTAGTTATAGTATGTTCTGAATTGTTAAAATAAACATTATTAAGACTTGTTTCTCTACTTGGAAAAAAATCTTGGAAGGAAATGTTTTAAGACGTTAACAGATATTGCTGCTAGGTTATTTTTAGTTAATTTATTATATTTTCCTCTTTTTTCTAACATTTTTGAAATTTGCATGTGATGTTCACTAAGTTTTAAAAACTAAAAAAGTTTATATTAATTTAATGACATTGTTTTCACAAACTGGTATGCACTATTGTTACAACCATTTCTTTTTTTTTTTTTTAATTAAATTTGTCAGGAGGACTTTGCTTAATGAAATTCTGTAGTTTTCTAGCATACCATTCAATAATGTGTCTTATGTATATTGCATTGTGTGTTCACCACCCAAAGTCAAATCTTCTTTGACCATATATTTGACTCCCTTTACCGTTATCTACCTCCTCCCTTCCCCACTTCCCAAAACTGTGTTGTCTGTGTCGATGAGTTTTTGTTTGTTTGACTTATCCATCTGTTGCTTTCAGTTTTATATTCCACATATAAGTGAAATCATAAGGTTTTCAACTTTTCCTGTCTGGCTTCTTTCTCTTAGCATGATAATCTAAAGATCCATCCATGTTATCGTAAATGGCAGTATTTCATCTTTTCTTATAGCTGAGTAATATTCCATTTTATGTATATACCACATCTTCTTTATCCAATCATCTATCAAGGGCATTTTGGTTGTTTCCATGCCTTGGCTACCATGAATAACATTGCAATAAACATCGGGGTGCATATATCTTTATGGATAAATGTTTTAAAAATTAAGGGTTAGATACCCAGGAGAGAGATTGCTGGGTCATGTGGTAATTCTATTCTTAATTTTTTGAGAAACCTCCATACTGTTTTCCATAATTGTGCATAAGGGTTCCTTTTTCCCCACAACCTCTCCAAAACTTGTTACTTGATTTGTTAATGATAATTATTCTAACAGGCATGAGATGGTATTTCATTGTGGTTTTGATTTGTGTTTCCCTGATAGCTAGTGAAGTTGAGCATCTTTTCGTATGTCTGTCGGCCATTTATATGTCTTGGGAGAAATGTCTGTTCAAGTCCTCTGCCCATTTTTAATTGGATTGTTTTTTTTTGTTGTTGTTTTTGAGTTGTATGAATTCTTCATATATTTGGGATATTAGACCCTTATTGGAGGCATTGTTTGTAAACATCTTCTCCCATTCAGTTGGTTGCCTCTTTGTTTTGTAGATGATTTCTTTTACTGTGCAAAAGCTTTTTAGTTTGATGTAGTCCCATTCATTTGTTTTTTGCTTTTATTTCCCTTGCCTTTGAGGTCAAATTCATAAAATCTTCTCTAAAATCAAGGTCCATGAGTTTAGTATCTATGTTTTCTGATACACAATTTATTGTTTCAGTTCTTATATTTAGGTGTTTGATCTGTCTTGAGTTAATTTGAGTGTATGGTGACAGATAGCAGGTTAGTTTCATTCTTTTGCATGTGGCTTTCCAATTTTCCCAGCACCATTTATTGAAGAGGCTTATTTTCCTCCATTGTATATTTTTGGCTTCATAGTCAAAAATCATTTGCCCATATATACGTGGGTTTATTTCTGGGCTCTCAGTTTTGTTCCATTGCTCTGTGTGTCTGTTTTTCTATCAATATTAGGTTGTTTTGATAATTGTCAGGCAGTGTGATACATCTGGCTTTGTTCTTTTTTTTGTCAGGATTGCTTTGGCTATTCAGAGTCTTTTGTGATTTTATATATATATATGATGATTTTTTTGTTCCATTTCTTTAGATAATGCCATTGGGATTTTGGTAGGGATTGCATTAAATCTGTATATTGCTTTCTTTAAATAATAGATTATAAGAAATTCTTTAGTGGATACTCTCAATAAATTTTCTAGAGTGTTTTTACCAATTTATACATCTACCAGTATTTTATAAGAATTCCTCTTGCTCTCCATTCTTCGTAATGTTATTGTTAGTCCTTTTCCTTTATACTTTTCTGGTGGGTATTTAGTTCACTGGTGTTAATTTGCAGTTTGCTGAGAAGTAATTAAGTTGATCACCTTTTCATATGCATACTGGTAATTCACATATTCACTTTTGTAAAGTATTTTTCAAATCTTTTGTCTATTTTTAAAGTTGTCTTTTCTTAGCGTAGCAGTTCTTCATGTATTGGATACAAGCCCTATCTCAAATACATGTATTGCAAAAATCTTTTTCTACTCTATACCTTGCATTTTCATTTTCTATATTTCTAAATGAAAATAAAATCTTAATTTTAATCCAGTTAATTTTATGAAGATTTTCCTTCAGGGTTAGTATCTTATTTAAGAAATCTTTACCTACTCCAAGGTCATGAAGATATTGTTGTTTGTTATCTTCTAGAAGCTTTACTTTTTGATCTTTTACATTTAGGTCTATGATTCATCTGATTCAATTTTTGTGTATTGTGTGAGGTAAAGTTTAATGTTTATTTTTTCCTAAATAGATAACCTGGATTAAACATAATTTATTTTGCAGATTCTGTTTTACTGCAGTAGTAATGTTGCCTTAAATTAGATGATTATGTATGTGTGGATCTTAATCTAGACACTTTTTTTCTATTCCACAAGTGTCTTTGCCTATTCTGAATACTGTAGTCTTATAATTAGTCTTTATATCTAGTAGTATGCATCCTTTAACTTAGTTCTTTTTCAATTATTTTTTAATGAGATATAATTGAAAAATAATAAATTAATTTCAGGTATAAAACAATGATTCAGTATACGTATATATTGCGTAATGATCACCACAATAAATTTAGTTAACATTCATCACCATACAGTTTCAATTTTTTTTTTCTTGTGATGAGAACTTTTAAGATCTACTTTTGTAGCTATTTTCAAATATGCAAGTCAGTATTTTTAACTGTAATCACCATGCTATGCATTAAATCCCCAGGACTTATAACAGGACGTTTATACTTATTGAACAATTTCACCTGATTCACCTCCCTCCCCCACCACGCCTAATCTCTGGCAATCACCAATCTGTTCTCTGTGTCTATAACTTTAGATTTTTTTTTAGATTCCACATAAAAGTAAAGTCATATGGTTTTATCTTTCTTTGACTTATTTTACTTAGCATAGTGCCCTCAAGGTCCATCCACATTATTGAAAATGGCAGAATTTCTTTCTTTTTTGGCTGAATGATATTCCATTGTATATATATTTAACTACATTTCTTTATTCATCTATTCATTGATGGACACTGGTTTTTCCATGTCTTGGCTATTGTAAATAATGCATGGGGGTGCAGATATCTGTTTGAGTTAGTGTTTTGTTTCCTTTGGAAGAATACCAAAAGAATGGAATTGCTGGGTCATATAAATAGCTGTTTCTAATTTTTTGAGGAGACTTTGTTCTGTTTTCCATAGTGGCAACACCAATTTACATTCCCTCCAACAGTGAACAAGGGTTCTCTTTTGTCCACATCCTTGCTGACACTTTTTATTTCTTGTATTTTTGATAATGGCCATTTTTAAGAGGTGTGAGGCAGTATCTCATTGTGGTTTTGATTTACATTTCCCTGATGATTAGAAATTTTGAGCACCTTTTCATTTACCAGTTGGCCATCTGTATGTCATATTTGGAAAAATTTGTATTCAGATCCTCTGCCCATTTTTAAGTCAGATTGTTTATTATTATTATTATTATTATTATTATTATTATTTATTGATACTATTTGCAAATATTTCCTTCCATTTATTGGGTTGCCTTTTCTTATTGTTGCTGATTTCCTTTGCTCTGCAGAGGCTTTTTAGTTTCATGTAGTCCCACTTCTTTTGTTTTTCCCTCTTCTTGCCTTTGCTTTTTGTGTAAAATCCAAAAACTCATACCCAGACTGATGAGCTTACTATATTTTCTTCTAGGATTTTATGGTTTCAGATCTTCTACTTAAGTCTTTAATCCACTTTGAGTTGAATTTTGTGTATAGTATAAAGTTACAACCATTTCTGACATTTAATGGACTAATTCTTTAACTTTGTATTAAAATTTTTATGTAAATATGAATATTTGTCTATTTTCTCCCATTACTTTAGTGATTGCTGATTCTTTCCTTGTGTGAAACTCCAGCTAAAATATGTGTATATAATGTATCTTTATACAGATATCAGACTTCACTATATATGATAAGACTGGGAGAAGAGGAAAGAATTATTTTAAGTATATAAATAGTCTGAAGTCTTAAATCTGAGAAATTAGTTTAATTACAGTGAACATATAAATGTATTGAGTAATTTTAAAAAATATAAAAATCACACAGAAATGCAAAGTTATGGGTACAGAGGTACATACTAGACTATTTTGACCTCCCACACCAATTTTTTCATCCCTTGCCTCTATAGTTTATCACCCTGGCATGCTATTTTATGGTCCAAGTGTGAGTTTATCTGACTCACAAGATAATTTTGTTATAGACAATCTAGTTATTGAATGTCTTCGACAAAAAACAATCTTATTAATAGCTCTTTATGTCACTTCAAATCCATCTTATATCTGGAGCCCAATGCTTTCTATGTATAAATATATTTAAAAATCTTTCCCTCCTCAAACTGATAATGATTATTCTTATCTAGAAGTCATAGTGTTTCATAAAAAAATGAAAAACTAAAAAGTTGCTCAGCTTGTAAATCTTTCTAAACTTTTTTCTCTTATTTTTTCTCAGAAAAAAAAAAGATTCGATTTGCAGAGGATTTGTTCCAACAGCCAATATTTTTCTCACTTAGAAGCACAGAGAAGCCCATTGTTATAATATTTCTTGAGCAGCAATATCCTTTATATCAGACTAATATGAAAAAATATCTATTTTCATAACATCTTCCATATATAAACTTAAATGCTGCTTACTATCATCACTCTAATGTGCTTTCTACCTGAAATAAAAAGGTACATTCTAAGCCTGTTCATAGAAGGAAAAGACCTATGCTTAGTACCAAAGGAGAACTTAAAATTTGATCTTTCAGATAATCCAAAAGACAAACTACAGTTCCACAAGGAATACTTCCCAGATAAGTTTACTTACTGTCAAGATAAATGGTATATTTGAAGGAAAGGGTAATAGCAGGTGTGAGAGTAGAAATTGTGAGTTTGATTCTGTGTCAGGTGTCACAGGGAAGCTCTGCAGTTAGTAAGCAACAGAGGCAATCAAGTTCAGAACGAGAGAGTGGGATAGAGAAACAAGCACAAGAGAAAACACTGATAAGTAGAGTTTCAAGAAAACACTGTTTATGACACTATCAACACATGCTGCTGGGTCTGTTCTGTTTGGAGTAAGAGCCCATGTTGCTGACATTCACAGGTGCTTCCTACTTGTGCTCCTGAAGCACTTTGAACATGTGTGTGATGTTTCATTTATCTCAGTGCTTTGTTTATGGTCAGCTGGAAGAATCAGGAATGAAAACTAATAATTTCAGTGAAACTATCTTGTTCTTCTCTGTATTCTTAACACTTGCCTACTATTGTATTAAACTGTATTTTAATATTTCTTAGTTTAAATTTATTTTACTTTATTTTATATAATAATTGACTTGATATTGAGACTTTTCCCTGTTCTCTTTGAGTAGTTAGAGGGATGAGGTGCAAACCTACCTGAGAAGACAAAGATATGACTTTAATCAAGGCTACCAATCAGACTTTTGTCTATGTGAGTAATGGATACTCGGTGAGGATGAGAGCTGAATTGTTTAGGCAAAGGGAAGGGATTTGGAAGCTTATTAGAGAGGAGATATAGCAGATGACCGGAGAAAAGAATTTGGGAGAGAATGGCGAAGTTTAATGGGAAATTTAAGTCTCTGCTATATGGTGTATAGTGTAAGTTCTCTCATCTATTGTCCTAGGGAATCTTCAGTAAAATATTTATATTTTATTGATACATTTTGAAACTGGGATTGCTTCAGGAGCTGCATCTAAGTACCAAGTCTTGTGTCAAAGTAGGTGTTGGGTAAGAACAGTGGCAGTCCATAGGAACATTGTTAAAACAAGCTTATAAGGAATAAGTAATATAGCTCCTTGGTGAGACTGGCACTTAAATAAATATATAATTATGTAAACAATTACTAGGTTTTTAATAGTAGTTAACATTTATTGAATACTTATTATATGCTAGTCATATGCTAAAAACTTCCTATGCACTATTTCATTTAATTCACACACTAGGCCATTGTGGTATTTTGTTATAACAATGGCCCCCAATGAACCACATCACTCCCATTTCTAGTCCTTTTCAATACTGACTCTAGTTTGGAAGTGTGACTTACTTGAAGAATATCAAGTAATGGGATGGAAATAGACACTTGACAAACACTTGGACATTGGAGCTTGCCCTTTAAAATGCTGCTGTTATCACAACGTGAAGAAGCCTGGTCCAGTCTCCTTAAAGGTAGAAAGATAATGGCCTATGTTTTGTAGTAGTAAACCAATTGGCAAAATTGTCAGCTGCTATTAAGTGGAGGATGGCGATCTGGCAAAGCAGATTGGCAAGCACCATGTTAAAAACACCAATTGACTCTCACAGCTGTCGAGTACTAAATAACTGACACAACCCTAGAGATAAATACCATTGTTGTCATCAATTTACAGATAAAGAAATTGTGTTTAAAGAGGTAAATTTGCTCAAGCTCACTGCGATGCTGTTTGTTTTAGGGCATATTTGGCTATATTTATTTATGGTTATCCATTACAGTCTATTCAAGTGGGAATTTATTTGCAATGTTATAATTATATATGGCTAACAAAATTTGAATAATAAACCATAAAGATATTATGATGGAAAATTGTCAACATAATGGGTATGCAAAAAGTTCAGTATTTCTCATACATTTAAACTATGGTATACCCAATGGTATATATTACTTAACTAGTTCTTATAATAAATATTTTAAAACATTATTTTTGACACATATAAGTCAACAAGATTGAGTCTTAGATTTATGCATCCTGTCTTACGTTCTCTCTAGCCTTTCATTCAACTAACACAAACATCGCTCAGGCTCTTATGGTCATGTTTAGTCCTAAGTATAACAACAACTCCTTAAAGTCTTCCTTTTGCTCTTATTTTCTTTAACTAGTTCATCCTCCTTGTTGAAAGTCTAGATGAACATCTGAAAATACCATTTTTTAAGGTCACATTTGTGCTGAAATATTTTCAATAGTTTCTCTCTGGCCAAATTTATTTATACTAGAACTATATCACTCCTCAATCTATCCTTTATTTTCTTACTCTTTTAAGTTCTGTTTGTTTGCCAAATTGGTCTAATTAAAGTTCCTTGGACACATCTCTCATTTCCATGCATATGTATGTTGGACGCCTAGAATTCCATTCCACGCCTAGAATGCCCTTCCAAATCCTTTGTGAAGCCTTACTAGTCATTATTATCTGCAAGCATTTGTAGGAATATTGGAGATAACAAATTGGTTTTATTTAGAATACCACCTACATCTAACCGGTTGTATCATCAATGTTGTGTCCAGAATAACCAGACCCAACTTGAGTGCTCTTAACCAGGAGACAGTTTATTAGCGGCGGCTGTCCTTGCAAAGGAGCAGCCACGAAATACCAAGATACAAGGTTTTTAAGCCCCAAATCCCATTCCTCATTCTGTCTTAAACACAAAGGTCGATCTTTCTCCTATTCACTACCTGTCAACCCACTGGCCAGGTGTGCAAGCGGGAAGTACAGAAGCAGAAAGCTTGTGTCAGAATGTTATGTTCCTATGGGTGACCGCCTATGTTCCCATGGGCGATGGCCAAACAGTAATTTTCAGCTTATATACAATTGATTATTTTTCATGCCACGCAAGCAAGCAGGGTTACACAGGCTAAAATTGGCAGTTAGCGTATGAGCTCATTGTTACAAGTTTCATGATTAACAGAATGTGGTTAGGGGTTCCAGAAACTAAGTTATAGACTTCCTTTGTCCAGTTTCAGGTTTTAATTATTCTTTAACCCTTTCATATTTCAGCAGGCCATTACATCATCCTGGGCCACTGCTTTAAAATTATTACTATTGTCATACTCACTGTGATGACAGCTTCTCAAGACACTAAATTTGCTCAAAGCACAAGGGAGAAAAAAAATCATCACCTTTACAATATGTAAAGTGTTCAGTATGTAAATCATCACCTTTACAATATGTAAAGTGTTCAGTATGTAAATCGACTTGTTATGGCATGACTTCTGAAAAAAACTCAGATAAAAAACTGTAAACTTTTGAAAATAAGGGTTTGCTTTTGATCCACTCTGATTATACTGCAACAAATATATAGATGCACATTAAAATTTTCACGTTTCTAACATTTGAATATTTAAAGCTTTGTAGTTCAAACATTCCAGAATTTTAAAACTAATTTAGCATTGATGAGATGCAATCAAAGATTATTTAAGACACCGAAGTATATCAAATGAGTATATGTCGCGTAATAGGTAGAATTAGTTAACGCTACTAAAAAGAGTTGTAGGAAAATCTAACTTTACATTGTTATAAATATAATTCAACTAGAAAAAGAAGTTTGTTCAAGACAAAATAGAAAGGGTAAATGCTCCTATAACATTTACATATTGAAAATAGTTACTAAAACTTTCGAAACAACAGAGATTTGTAGTGATATCTCATTTTTTATAACAAAATATTAAATGAAAGTTAAATCAAATTTTTGAGTCCAGAAGCTGTTTCTTCCAGTTAACTTGACAATTTAAGATGTCATCATTCTAAGAAACAAAATCATTTTTTACATACAAGACAATTTTGATAATAGATATCTATTCTAATTGTTCATTTATTTTATATCAAAGCGATGGTAATGAGAAAAGTCTAGAGTAATGATGGTAATGAATTTGCCTGCTTAATTACTGTCAGAATCAAATGAGTTAGAATTAGCAAATACATTTTTAGTATGTTTTAATGTCATTATTGGAAAAGGCAAAGAAGGGAGAGAGCAGTGACATGAAGGCTGGAGCCACAGAGTAAGATAGTCATTTAAAATATGTTATCAATAAACATTGCCTCTAATTACATACTGCATGTGTCCACTCCCTCCCATTCATATGTTGAAGCCATACCCCACAATGTGATAGTATTTTGAGGTAATTAGATTTAGGTGATATCATTTGAATAGGGTCCTCATGATGGGTTAGTGCCCTTAGAAGAATAAACCAGACAACTAGTTCTCTCACTCAGCCATGTGAGGATACAACAGGGAGCCAGGAAGAGGGCTCACCCTCCAAATTAAATCAGCTGTCACCTTAATTTTTGACTTCCCAGACTTTAGAATTATGAGAAATAATGTCTGTTGTTCAAGCCATCCAGTTTATGGAATTTTGTTACAGCACCTGAAGTGATTAATTCACCTGTTAAGGGTCATACTTTGAAAATAAACAATTGGTCAACTTCTTTAGTCAGATACTGTAATCAAGTAACATACTGGAATAGCATTTTAAATACTAATAGGTGTTAAATAACTGACAGGTTTATTGAAAAATAGGTCATTGTGTTCCGTGAAAAAGCAAGGACTATGTATCTTATTTCCAAATTCTTGTCACTAGTACATTGCTCAACTCAGAAGTATATGTCCTTAAAAAGATTTTATGACTAAATGAATGGTATTTCTGATATTGCATATGCTATCCAGTTCAAAAAAAAAAAAAATTACTGCCTCTTGCTGTTTTCAGCAAAATTCAAGAATTCTTTTGTGCTGTAAAATAGTGATTGATGAATGTTTTCCTTTATTACTTACCAATGTAGGAGGCCACAATGTTCATTTAAATGTACACAAATGAGTGTGTGTGTTTGTCTGTCTGTGTCTGAATACCCATGGCTTAATAGAGAAGTCTTTGTTACTGAGATGAGTTTGTTATATGTATACCTTTCAGAGATTATCACCTTTCTAGAGCCCTCTTTCCCTTTTTTCTTACCTTTGTCTCCTGCAAATAATCAGGAAAGAACATTTAAAAAGAGTATAGGAGATGCCTGATAATTATAATTCAGTATACAGTCGCAAACACAGGAAAATATGGACATACTTTTAATGTTAAACTTTTTCGAAGTAGTAACATAGATGCAGAAAAGTTCACAAATAGTAAGTATACATCTTGATAAATTTTTAACCCAACAAACAAAGCTAACATGTAACCAGCACCTGTATGAAAAAACAGGACATTATCAGAAGTCCCCTCATGCTCAACTCATGCCCCAAGGGCAACTTTTAGCTTATTAGTTATGGCTGGGCTTGAACTTCGTGAACAGAATCATTGAGTGTATATGCCTGGCTCAATATTATGTTTGTGAGATCCATCTCTGTGCCCTGTATAGCTGCAGTTTCTTCATTTTCATTGTTATATAGCATTCCATTGGATATTCATTGGAGATATATATATATATATATATATATATATATATATATAGCATAATTTATCCATTCTAGTGTAAATCAACACTTTGAAGGTTTTTATTTAAACATTAAAATGCCGTTTATACATGCATTATACATATTTTATGTATTTTTTATGTACACATTTTATGGGCATTGTTTGGCTTTTATGAATGTTCATGTTCTTTTACATGTCTTTTGGAGAATGTATTCTTGTATATCTTTGGAGAGGAGTTGTTGGTTCATAAGGTATGTGTATAATAATCCTGAGGTGACTCAGCCAAAAGTTTCCAAAGTGATTGGCTCAAATTATACTCTCGCCGGCAGCAAGGGAGAGTTTGGTTACAGAACTAGGGAATTTTATATAAACTCCAATTTTGATCTTTTCATCTGCCTAGCCGCAATTGTCTTCTTTCCTAACAGTCATAACTTAGAAAAGTGCAAATGGACAGATGGGTATGAAGGAGGGATGCTGTAAACTTCATTAACTTCTGAAAATTTGTTTAATAGAAATGTGATATTTTCTCAAATTATTTGGCTGCTTATTAATTTTAAATATTTTATTAAAACAGCAGATCTAATGAATTATTCAAAACAATAACAAAATGGTTATCTTAATTCTATTTATTTTTCTCTGTGGAAGATCACACACACACCTTTTATCTAGATCCTGTGCGCTCACCAAGTAAATAAGATACATTTTTAGTGTTCTACTAAAAGCCCCCACAGGAGAGAAAAAAAAAATACAATACATATTCATAAACAAACAGAATTAGAAGTCAGTGTTCTGAAAAAGGAGTGCTTGAAAAAACACCATGATTTTAAGCTTTACAGAACATATCATTGTACTCAGTGTAGGAGGTGAAGACAAGAGGCAATTTATTCTGCAGCTGGTTTCGAAATAAACACAGCAAAGAAAGATAAGGAGTGAAAGAGGGATAAATCCGCCAGTAGCAAACTTGATGGACAGACAGGCTGCCATTAACAATGCTGTTGCCTTTGTAAGTACAGAGTGATGTGGAGATACCCTGGCATTTATACTGTAGACATGGTCCTTAAAGATTTTACACCTCCAATTCCTTAGAATTATCAGCTATCTCCAGCCTGTCAGTCATCTGAGCAATCTTAGATTTTTAGCTTGCAGGCCGGGCAGATTATTGACAAAGCAATCCAGGGTGATATAACACACCCTGACAAACAACAGTGAGGGGATTGTGTTTACCACTTTCACTGCACCAATTCAGCTAAATTAATTCTTAACACTGAAAGTAAAGTTTCTCTTGATAACCATTCACTCCCTACCAGTGTTTTGCTGCATAGCGCTAGCTTGTGTTGAGGTCTTGCAGTGTCCTGATGCAACTAATTTAATCTAGCGGGGACTAATAGAAGCGGTGAACGTATTTGATCTATCTCCATAGCAAGAGGGCTAATGAGGGCATCTGTAAATAAAAACGCTGTTAGAATTGAGTTAAAGATTTGACTTAGAGACTTAATATTTTGACTTAAGTAGATAAAAGTAGATTTCTAAATTAGGTCTGCCACTCTATCTTTAATTCATCCCTTTATCCGTAGGAAATTGAGCTCACACAACTCTTCCCATTATGTCCCAAGTCTCAAAAGCAAAGGTAACAAAACAACTACAAAACAGACAGACAAAGAAACAAAACTCTTTGACAAAATTTATTCTAGGTAGTCTTTTTTAAATTGTATTTTTACCCAAAGGCAGTTCTAATGGTAAACCATTAAAGCAGGGGCAAAGAGAGTTTGGAGGGTGCAAAAGATAACTTTTGAAGGCAAACCATTGACACACCCTTTATTTTAGTTACTGTTTCAGGCACTGCTAACTTCAAAGCTAATTTTTTGGACCATGCTAATTTTATAATATATTACATAGTAAATCACTTGTAGAACCTAAGTGCCACTTGTAATTGCTATGTTGTAATCATTTCTCTAGTCTCATAGTTTAAATTTTTAAAGCTAATTTTAATGGTATTAGACTAAAACATGTTTTTCATGTAGAATTCTAATGCTGTCATAATTATATGAAAATATGTTTTAAATGCTTTTGAAATATCTTGGGATATATTTTTATTTACAGAATTATCTCAATTTCATAAACAACATGAATGTTGGCTTCTAAACTAGAAGTTGAGAACGATTTCTGTAAATGGAGAATTTTTATAAAATACATAAATATATTTGATTAAATACATATTCATATTTTAAATACAATTCCAACACAATGCATAATTAAGTTTTATAGTCAGGTAAAAATAAAAATAATTAAAAATATGAAAATTAAAGAAATCGAATAACATTGAAATTACATCCCCTTAGATCTATCTCATCCTCTTTTCATTTATGGTGACAGAGGATTTTTTGCTTGTGCATGTATTTTAGAATCTGGTTCCTGTCTATCCCTTTAAATCCAACCTGGAAAAACATCCCAGGTAGTGAAAAACCTCCGATATCCTGACCTTGCTGCTCTTTCTCATAAGTGCCAAATTGATTGCCACCTCATGGCTTTTATTTCTGCTACTGCCATCTCCAGATTTTTGCATGATTAGGCTTTCACAAGAGGAGCTGGAATGTCACCTTCTTCAACATGCCTTTACTAATACCCTAATTAAAGTACCATCTTTCATTCATCTTCTATCCCTCTGCCCTGCTTTATTTTCTTCATGGTAAATATCACTACACAAAAGCATGCCATTTATTCATCTGTTTACTTGTTTGTTACATATTTTCCCCACTAAAATATAAGGTCTGTGATGACTGGATCTTTTTATTGTTATTGTCGCTGGAGTATGTCTACTACTACCAAGTGGGTGTCAGCAAAACTCTGTTGAAAAAATGAGGGACTGAGTCTGGTAATGTCAGTGGGAAAACATAAAGACAAATGGTAAAAATATTTGGATTGTGTATTTAATACAATTTACTAAATTAACTGTAAAGAGAGAGAGAAAAAAAAACCTCAAGATTACTATGTGTTTTCTGTCATGGTTACTTAGGAAAGGAAGTTGGACAATATATAAAACTTGTCTATGGTAAATTCACCTTTGGATATATGTTGAGAGACCAAAGAGATAGCTATATAAAGACATTCTTAGAAAGGATTTGAAACACTGGTTCTCAACAAGGGGCAATTTAGGCTCCCAGAGTATATTTGGCAACATCTGGAGTCAATTTTTGTATTACAACAGGGAGTTGCTACTAGTGTCTAGTGGGTTAAGGCTAGAGATATTGCTAGCCATGCTGCAATGTACAAGACAGCTCCCCACAATAAAGAATTGTCCAGCCTCAAATGTCAATAGGGGTGATATTGAGAAACTGAATTAGAAATACAGATATATGTGAGATATTTATATAGAGGTGGTTGATGAAATGGGAGTGGATAAATTATTTAAAAGAGTGACTGCATATAGATAATAGGGCTAATTGACATTTATCTAAAACTTATTGTCTGTCAGACATAGTTCTAAAAATTTTACTTATATTAACTTATTTAATCCAAAAAGCAACCATATAAGATAGAAGTTATCACAATTTTAAAGATAAAAATATTAAAACACATAAAGTAAAGCAACTTTGCAGAAGCTAGAAAATGGTAGAGCTAAGATTCAGGACAAGGTAATTGGATTCTAGAGGTCAAATATAACTTTTGCAAATTACTGTCTTATACAGTAAAAGTGAAAAAAGGAAAAAGCTAGTAAGACAGATATAAAGAAATGGGTTGCTCAGAAAGGAATCTGAAACTGAAAAAACTCCAAAGTATTTCTAAAAGCAGCTATCCCATGGTGTCAGATGCTGAATTGAGCAAAGAAAATGTCACTGGACTTGTCAAATGGTCCTTGGTGAACTTCTGCAGAACAATTTCAGTCAAGGACATATAGCGACATCTGTTCAAAATGAGTGGATGTCTGTATAGTTCTGAAAGAAATATGCAGTAGTTTGAGGGAGTATCAGGATGGAGGGAAAGATGCTTAGAGCTCTTGGGAAGCAGAAATTAAGATTGAGTGCTAAATGTTTTAAAATAAAATTTGGCTTTTGAGAGTGCAGAAAGCTTGAACAATCCTATGGAGAATGTTATAAAAGTCAACATGAAGTACATTTTTTTTTTTTTTAATTTGAGACAAATGTCCAGATTAAATATAAAAGCATGGGTTTGTAAAAATCTCAAACACCCACTTTCCTCCTATTTTTCTATAAAGATGTAATTGATTGTGAGTGCTGCCTGAGATTGAGCTTGGAATGGGATATGATAAAATGTAATTGGCATAGGAACATCTCAGTTGGGTCTAATTTCATTGTTGAAATGACCATTTATAGAATGAGATGGATGAGAAGATGGTATAGAGGGGTCGGCTGGATAAGGTCAAGGTTCTAGGGGTTATTATAAGAAATAAAAGTGAGATGGGGGTACAGAGAGATCAGGAATTGATAGGACAGTAGCTCAAAAAACTTTATTTCCATAAATGTTTCAACTAAAGGATAGATAACTACGAAGAATTATACTGTGTGTCAGAAAAATCATATAGTACATTAAAAATAACAAACTTTTCTCTATATAATTTATGGATGAGAAGAGTTTAAAATTTTGATCTTGATCACTCCCACTAAAGTGTTGTTCTCTGACAAGCAGCATTCTCGTCACCTGGGTGGGCATCGCCTGTTAGAAATGCAGACTCTCAGGTCCTGTCCCAGTTCTTCTCTATCAGAGTCTGCTTTTAACAAGATGCTGAGAGTCTTCTACCATTAATATTTGATAAACACTTATCTAGATTATTGATTTTCATACTGATTTTCTTTTGTTCTACGCCATAATTTTTCTTGCAAAATGAAATATGTAAATCTGAAGTAGTGTAGTTCAATTGGAGATAGGGAAACCTCTTACAAGTTTCTAGTGTTCTGCAGAATACACTTTGCAAACCACTGGCTGTTTCAGTTTTGGACTCACATGTTGTATGTAATGTGTGACACCATACTTTTTGTGAGACATTGGCCTGACTAAATGGTATGCCAAGTTTTCCCTCCTTCTTGATCGCTAGATAGTTTATAATTGATTTCTTGTTTGTGAAATCTGAGTTTCTCTTTCCTAATGTAACAGAGCTATTTGTTAAACTTTAAAGGTATATGTAAAATGTTTTACTTATGAACTGATCTCTAGAATTTATTTGCATCGCAACCATTTTCCCTTAACGTCCTCTTTTTGTTCTAGATCCAATCCGGAGAACCACATTGCATTTAGTTATCATGGCTCCCCACTCATCACTGGTCTGTGAAAAAGTCCAGGCTTTCCTGGTTAGTCATGATCTTGACAGTCTTGAGGTGTATTGGCTGGATATCCTGCAGAACTGTCATCTAATCTAGGTTTATCGAATGTTTTTCTTAGACTAGTCTGGGGTTATAAATTTTTGGAAAGAATACCAGGGAGGTAAAGATCCCTTCTCATCACATCATGTCAGGAGGACGTGATGTCCACAAGATATCATTGATAATGTTAACCTTCATTGCTTGATTAAGGCTGCGTTTGCCAGATTTCTCCACTGCAAAATTACTATTTTTCTTTTTTCTCATCCTATTATTTGGAAATGAGTCACTATGTCACAAGGGTGGGGGGATTAAGCCCTAATTCCTAGAAGGTTGACTATCATCTTTGTATATTTTTTATTTAGTTTTTCACAAGAGTTCTACATTAGGCAGTGAGCTCTGTAATTGATACATGGCCTCTTGAATGGAGGGAGTTTAACTTAATTCTCTGGGTTCCTAGGATTAAGGAGAATGCCTGGGATGCAGTATGTATTTCTTAAATATTCACGTTTTTAATAAACTAGTTATTTTCCTTTAAATAAAAGTATCACAGATGACTTGGCCTTTCCATTTCCATTTAACGGGTTCATGTGAGACAGAAATGTTGAGTCCATTCTAAACGCAGTGACCAAACTATTCCATTAAGTCCTCAGAACTTGCCTAAGTTAAACTATTTATTAGATCCTATAGTTTAGTACTTACTGCTTTATACAATGTACAACTTAGAAACATTGATTTAACAGTGTGTTGCTATAGCAACTAAATATATAAACTATATGTCAAATTATTAAGTGTAAATATAGAATATTGATATTAATTTCACCAAAATAGTGCATCTCATTATATATACATTATACCTAAATCTATATCTATATATAAAAGGACCCATGTAATGACCTCTTTTAAATAGTTTAAAGCCAGTGCTTCATTCTTAAGTACAATGATAATTAATTTACAGAATAGCTCAGAAGTTATAGAAACATATTTTAATGGTGGTAGATTTTAGAGTTGTAACTAATATTTTCCTATATTTACTATATTTTGAAAAATAAAATCTATATACATACAGTAACAATATAAACAATGACATGTTTATTCATTATTATGAGATATACAAATATATACATACACACGTATATACATATAAACCTTCATATAAATAAAAATAAAAAACAAGATGTTGTTCTTTATCATAGGGTAAGATATAGGAAATTTCTCTGTGTAGCACAAGGTTAATCTAGGAGAAAGTTTTCTATTAGTTCTGATCTCTGAATAATTTTCTAGTATGATCAGGAACAATGAAAAATGCTATGAATCCCTTTAATGCAATATATTCTTGAATCGATTACCAATGTTTACCGAAAAAGGAACTGGCTATGTTGTAACAAAGATAATTGTATGTTTAATTATTTATAAGGGTACGATCATCAAGTTTCTAAAATTCTTTCCATAAAACTATCTCAATATAAATCTCTGTGATATACAGCAAAGCTACTTCATCTTTGCTTCCAGCCATGCAGCCTAAATCCTTTCATTAGTACACGCCTTCACTTAAGGGAATCCCTTTAACAAAGGGATCCAGCACATCATTATGACTTTTAGAGTAAGAAGATGACTGTGGCAAAATAATAAATACCCCATCTTATTAAGATACGTCAGTTATGGCAGCACTGAAATGTTTTATATTTGGTTTCCACACCACACATTTCAGTTCCAGCAGAAACCCAGGGATGCACTCTAGAGAAACACATAATGAGGTCAGATGGAAAATCTTGTCTTGTTTCAGATATGAATTCAATCCATCCTTTCTTTCATGTGAGACAATATTCACAGAAGGAACAGCTGCTGACATGTTTTTAGCTTCACTGACACTGAAAATCTCTTCTCCTCAATTGGCACTTTTAGCTTCCACCTGAAAAAAAAATATGCAGAATGATATTATTAGAGATGGCCATACATAAAAAAAAAAAAAATCTTATTATGTTTGTTTATTCACCCTTTGCTATATTTACTACACAATCATGTGAGCTAATTTTTGTCTTATGAAATATAAATAATGAAAATCAATGCTAGCGTAGGCCATTTTTGTTGCACTGTGTGTTAGAAGCCTAGCATCTTGAAAATTGGGTAGGAGAGGCAGAAGATATAATCAGAGGAGATAAAAAAAATAATGCTTTTATATTTTCAAAACTATAGTTTTGGCATTTAGCTGTCACAAAGAGGTTCTTCACTTAAAAATCAGCCCTTAGATCTACATTGCGTGATTGTATGAAGTCAGAACAATGCTTCAAGTACTAGTTCCCCATCTTTTGCATAACTATCTGAATAACAGCTAAATAAATAGGTTAGCATTACTTGAATTAAGATTATTTATATGAAAACCCTAATTAGTCCTTTTTCCCTGCACATTAAATATAATTTTGTGCCTAATAATAAGGAAAACCAGAGTAACCTGAATGTAGGAATCGAATTGCCCATGAGAAAACAGGAGACCACCTGATGCAAACATGGTCTGTTAGACAAAGTCTGGTAAGGAAAGATGCTGTAAATGATTAAAAATATTAATGCATCTTTGAATATATGTTCTGTGTCTCAGAAGAGACTGCATATGATGCTTTTGTCCTGTAAAAAAGGTACCTAATCATAGAATTCTCGTGGTATTCCTACCTCATTTAGCTTTGCTGTGTCTATCTTTGTGAGGAACGTGTTCACAGGGATGGAATAAAAATAAATGAAGCCTGGTAAACCAGTATGGTTCCTGTATTCAGACTAAGAATCCTCTTTTGGCCTTCAGGATGCTGTTATTCTAGTGTGAATCTGCGCTTCCTCATCTGTAAAAAAGAAGGTGAAACTATGCTTTCTAAAGTTCTAGAATTAGTACCCTATTATCATTCTTAAAGAATTCTGACTCTAATGAGGGATCTTATTATGTGAATGAAAAACTAAACTAGAAGTCATTTTTCCTGGACTCTGTGTACAAGTGTTAATGGTAACTTAATCTCTATATCTTTTTTAGAACAAACGTAAGACCTGTTTCAAAGGAGAGATTTTTTAATCTCTCGAACAATGTTCCTTAAATTCCATAAAGCTGAAAATCAGTATATGATACTATCAGCTATCATTCCGAATGTAATTTTGAAGATGTCAGTTTTATCTAAAAGTCATAGTGAATGTTTTTAAACAAATGTTTTAGCTCTAATATTTGAGTCCAAATGGCAATTTTTGAACCTATGTACCTTTGTAGAGTTTTTAGCTTTTACATTTAGGCCATTGATACACAGAGCCAGTATTGGGAACTGAATGGAAGAGGTGAGCCAAGTGAAGTTTGGTAGGAAATCTAGTTTTGAATAGATATCCAATACTTGCTTCTTGATGAGGTACCAGATGCGAAAATTGGCAGCACAGGACTTGACATTTAGTACATTCTCAGTAAACATTGAATAAATGAACACATGTTGATTATAATAAACACTATATCTTAATACATATGAAAGCATAATAAAAGTAGAAAAATACTTTTGTAAAAAACAGTATATTCATTATCTATGATGTGATCACAAAAATAGTCAAGTTTTATATACTTCAATTATATATTTGACCCCATTTTCTTTATTATTAAATTCATGGTATTAGATTAATAAACCATATTGTGGTCCACAAAATCATCAAATATATAATTTTGTTTTTAAGTTATTTATATTTTTAAATTATAAAGAATATTTTTTATAAAGAGTTCAAAATTATAAAGCAGAAATAAAAGTCCATTTGACATCTGCATTTCCCCTGCCCACTGCCCAGTTTCTTCTTTATCCATTAGGAATGGTTTTCATATGTATACATCAATATTTGTGTATATTATAGTATTTTAAATATTTTTATATTGGTAAAGTATATGAAACAAAGTTTTGCATTTTAACAATTATGTGTATAATTCAGTGGCAATAATTATATTCACAATATTGTGCAGCTATATTACCACTATCTATTTTTAAACTTTTTATTACCTCAAACAGAAAGTGTACCCATTAAACAATAACTCCCCATTTCTCTCTACCCCCAGTCCGGTAACTTCATATCAACTTTCTATGTCTATGAATTTGCCTATTCTGAATATTTTATGTAAATGAACTCATACAATCTTTGTCCTTTTGTATATAGCTTATTTCACTTATGGTGTTTGGAGGGTTCATCTATGTTGTAGCATGTACAAAACTTATATCCTTTTTAATGTTGAATAGTGTGCTCTTGTATGTATATACCATATTTTGTGTATCTATCATCTGTCAAACACTTTTGTTCAATAGGTGATGGTTAATAGTATATCACCTGTAATGAACATCAGCATAAAAGTAGCTTGTTTTAGTCCCTGTTTTTGATTCTTTGGGGTATATACCTAAGAGTGGAGTTGCTGGATCATATGATCATTCCATTTAAATATTTGAGGATCTTTTAAACTCTTTTCCACAATGGCTGCACCATTTTATATTCCTACAAGCCATGTACATGGGTTCCAATTTCTCCACCTTTCCACCAGCATTTATTTTGGATTTTTTGAAAGAAATTATAGCCAGCCTCATAGGTGTGAAATTGTGTCTCATTGTGGTTTTGATTTGCATTTTCCTAATGATTAATGATGTTGAGCATCTTTTCATGTGTTAATTGACCACCTGTGCATTTATTTTTGGAGAAATATCTATGAAAACCTCTTGCCCATTTTTTAATTGGGTTGTTTTCTTTTTGTTATTGAGTTGTAATAGAATATTAAACATAATCTGGATATTAACCCTTTAAACTTTTTATTACCTATTTATTAGCTAAATAACTTTCAAATATTTTATCTAATTCTGTAAGTTGCTTTTTCATTTGCTTGATAATGTTCTTTGATTGAAAAAAAAAGTTTTTAATTTAGATGGTCCACTTTATCTCTTCTTTGTTGCTAATGCTTTTGGGGTCATATCTAAGACTCCATTGCCATATCAAAGGTCATGAAGATTTGCTTATATGATTTTCTCTAACAGCTTTTAGCTTTTATGTTTAGGCCATTGATCCACATTCAGTTAATTTTTGTATATGCTGTGAGATAGGAGTCCAACTTAAATTTTTTTTTTGCGTGTGAAAAATCTAGTTGTTTTAGCATCATTTGTTAAACCATTCTTTCTTATTGAATGGGCTAGTTACCTTTGTTGAAAATCAATTGTCCATAGTTATGTGGTTTTATTTATGAGCTCTCCATTTTGTTTTATTGGTCTGTATGTCTCTCCTATGCCAGTACCACGATGCTTTCATTGCCATAACATTATAGTAAGTTTTAAAATTGGGAAGTGCAAATCCTCCAATCTTGTTCTTTTTCAAGAATATTTTGGCTATTCAGAGCACTTTGAAACTATATGAATTTTAGGATTATATTTTTTCTTTCTGCAAAAAAGGCTGCTAGAATTTTGACAAGAATTTTGCTGAGCTGTACATTGTTGTTGGTAGTATTGACATCTTTAAGATATCGTTTTATGATCATTGAACACAAGATGTCTTCTCATTTTTTAGGTCTTTAATTTTTTTCACTACCGTTGTATAGTTGTCGGTATTCAAGAATTTTACTTCCTTGGTTAAATTTATTCTTAGGTTATTATTTTTATTTTTCAATTACAATTGACAGATATCACATGAGCTTCAGGTGTACAACACAGTGATTAACATTAATACAACTTACAATGTGATCACTCAATAAATACAGCACTCATCTGACACTATACATAATTATTACAATATTGCAAACTATATGCCCCATGCTATACTCTACATTCCCATGACAATTTTGTAACTACCAATTTGTACCTATTGATCCCAACCCAGCTTCACCCATTCTGTCACCCCAGCCCCCAATCCTGGAATCATCAAAATGCTCTCTGTGTCTGTGGGCTGGTTTCTGTTTTGTTTGTTTCTCCTGTTCTCTAGATTCCACATTTAAGTGAAATCCTATGACATTTGTCTTCCTCTGTCTGACTTACTCTACTTGGCACAATACTCTCTAGGTCTATTTATATTGTTGCAGATGCAAGATTTTATTATTTTTTATGGCTGAGTAATATTCCATTATATATATAGCACCTCTTTTTTATCCATTCATCCATTGATGGACACCCAGGTTCCCTTCATATCTTGGCTATTGTAAATAATGCTGCAGTGGACAGATGGATGCACGTGTCCCTTCAAAGTAGTATTTGGGGTTTTTTAATAAATGCCCAGAAGTGAGATTACTGGGTCTTTCTTGGTCTCTTATTATAGCCTTTGTTTTAAAGTCTATTTTGTCTGGTATAAGTATTGCTACCCCAGTTTTGTTTTGTTTTCATTTTCACAAAATAACTTTTACATCCTTTTATATTCAAGTTTTTCATCATTATTTCTTCAAATAAGGTTTTCTATTCTTTGCTCTCTGTCTTCTCCTTCTGGTACCCATAGGATGCAAATGTTGGTGTGCTTGATGTTGTTCCAGAAGTCCCTTAATCTAGCCTCATTTTTTTGGATTCTTTTTTCTTTTTGCTGTTCTGATTGGGTATTTTCTGCTACCTTGTCTTCCAAATCACTGATTTGAACTTCTGCTTCATCTGATCTGTAGTTGATTTCCTCTAATGTATTCTTCATTTCAGTTATTGTATTCTTCATTTCTGAGTTGTTGTTGTTGTTGTGTGTGTGTGTTCTATATAGATTTTTATGTTTCCTATCTCCTTGTTGAATTCTCACTGAGATCATTGAGCATCATAATAACCTGTGTTTTGAACTCTGCATCTGGTAGATTGCTTGTCTTCATTTTATTTAGCTCTTTTTCTGGAGTTTTGTTCTATTTCATTTGGGATGTGTTTCTTTGTCTCCTCATTTTGGCTACCTTTCTGTGTTTGTTTCTATATATTAGATAGGACTGCTCTGTCTCCCAGTCTCAGTAGAGTGGCCTTATGTAGAAAATGTCCCACTGCTCAATGATCTCAGTGAGAACTTCAATAAGTCTTGATGTGGCTTCTGTATATCCTTAACTATAGAACTGTTCAGCTAGACGAGGTGATTCTCAGTTATGGTTGTTCTGTAGTTTAGTTGTCATTTTTATGTGGTTGTGTGAGGAGACAAGAATAGCTTTTACCTTTTCCACCATCTTGCCCCAAACCAGAAGTCCCTAGGTATCTTAATCTTTTATAAGGTATCGTAAGTTGGAATTTTTTTTTTTAATTTTCTGTCTATTGCTAGTAAAACACAGTGATTTGTGTTGAATTTGTAATCTGCAACTTTGCTAAATTTATTAACTTTAGTAGCTTTCTTGTTTTTTTGATTCATTTTTTTTTTTCTGTATAGATCATGTCATCTGTGAATAGAGATAGATTTACTTCTTCCTTTGAAATTTAAATGCCTTTTATTTCTTTTTCTTGACTAATTGTTCTGGCTAGAACATCCAGGAAAATATTTATTAGCATTGGTGACAGTGGGCAACTTTATCTTATTCCTGATCTTAAGAGGAAAACGTTTAGTCTTTCACCACTGAGGATAATAACTGTGTGTTTTTCATAAATGCCCTTTATCATATGAAGGAAATTCACTTCAATTCCTAGTCTCTTGAGTGTTTTCTTTTTAGTCACAAAAGGTTGTTAAATTTCGTCACATCCCTTCTGCTGCATCACTTGAAATAATCCTAGGATTCTTTTCTTCATTTTATTAAAGGGATGTATTATATTGATTTCCTAATATCGAACCACTCTACCATTCCTTGGGTAAATATCACTTGGTCTTAATATATAATCCTTTTAATATACTTTGAAATTTGTTCATTTGTATTTTGTGGATGATTTTTGAATTTATATTCATAAAAATTATGATTTGGTAAATTTCTTTTTGTGTGATATCTTTATCTGGCTTTGGTATCAAGGTAATGCTGGCCTCATAGAGTGAGTTAGGAAGTGTTTTCTTCTCTTCTGTTTCTTTGGAAGAGCTGTATTGATATTAATTCTTCTTTACGTGTTTGATAGAATGCACCAGTGAAGCCATCTGGCCATGAACTATTCTTTACTGGGAAGTTTTTCGGACACTGGTTTAATCTCCTATTATAGATCTCTTGAAATTTTATCTTTTTTCTTGTTTAGGTAATTTTTGTGTTTATAGAAATTTTTCTATTTCATTTTAATCATCTAATTTGATGGCATATAGTTCATAATTCATAATATTCTCTTATATACCTTTTTGTTCCTGTAAAGTGAGTAGTAATGTCCTCACTTTCATTTCTGACTTGTTATTTTTCATTTTTTTTTTCTTATCAATCAAGACAAAGGTCTGTTAACTTTTTTTTTTAAATCTTTTCAAAGGAATATCTTTTGGTTTCATTGATATTTTTTTCTGTTATATTTTTTTATTCTTTATTTCATTTATCTCTACTCTAATCTTCATTATTTCCTTCTTTCCACTAACTTTGGATTTAGTTTTCTAGTTCCTCACAGTACAATGTTTGATTTGTTGATTTGAACCTTTTCTTCTTTTTGAATGTATATATTCAAAACTATGTATTTCCCTGAGTACTGCTTTTGCTGCATCTAAGATTTAATATGTTATGTTTTCATGTTTATTAGTCTCAAGGTATAATTTCCCTTACGGTTCTTTAATCTATTTGTTGTTTATGAGTGTGTTTTACAATTCCACAGATTTGTCGATTTTTTTAGTTTTCCTTCTGTTATGATTTCTAGCTTCATTCCATTCTAGTGGGAGAAATTTTGTATGAGTTCAGTCTTTTTAAATTTATTGACATTTGTGATCTAACATATGACCAGTACTAGACAATGTTCCTTGTGCCCTTGAGCATGACGCTATTCCACTGTTGTTGGTTGCAGTATTCTATATATATCTGCTAGGTCTGTTGATTTATAGTGTTGTTCAAGTCCTCTATTTCTATATGAATTTTCTGTCTAGATGTTCTATTAATTATTGAAAGTGATGCATTGAAATCTCCAACTATTAGTGTAGAACTATATATCTGTCAACATTCACTTTATATATTTTGGGGCTCTGTTATTTACTTCATATGTACTTATAATTTTTATACCTTCTTGATAATTGACCCTTTTATCAGATAATGTTCTTCCTTGTCTCTTATGACAATTTTGCATTAAGGTATATTTTACCTCATATTAGTATAGCATGCCAGCTCTCTTTTGGCTACC
Source organism: Pteropus medius (assembly GCF_902729225.1). NCBI lineage: Eukaryota > Metazoa > Chordata > Mammalia > Chiroptera > Pteropodidae > Pteropus > Pteropus medius. The sequence goes on along the minus strand of NW_024346062.1, from coordinate 11,183,743 downwards.
ATTTGCATTGAATGCCTTTTTCTATCCTTTCACTTAGAACCTATTTGCTCATCTTAAATCATATCTTTAAAGCAATTCTAGGTTAATAGCAAAATTGAGAGAAAGATACAGAGATTTACCATATACCCCTTGCCCCAACCTGTGTATAAACTTCCCCCATTATCAACATCTCTCACCAAAGGATACATTTGTTAAAATTGCTGAACCTACACTGACACTTCATAATCATCTAAAGTTCATAATTTAACTTAGGGTTCACTCAGTGTTATACACTGTATGAGTTTGGACAAATATAACATGTAAGTTGGATCATTTTTTAAAAATCCGTTCTGACAATCACAGCTTTTTGATTTGAAAGTTTAATGCATTTACATTTAATGTAATCACAGATAAGGAAGAACACTCCTGTCATTTTTCTATTTTTGTTGTATGTGTTCTATACCTGTTTTGCTCCTTGTTTCCTCAATCGCTGCCTTTTTTATAGATAGTTGATATTTTTTCATAGTAAACATACACTAGAATTATTGAAGGATAGACTTCTGTAAGAAGGAATTCCAATCCAAATGGAAAGAGTGAGCTGGGAGAAGCAATTATAAACAAACTACTAAATTTGTGGAAAAAAGTCAATTGTTGACTCTAATATAATTATAGCAAAATAATAATAATTTGGGGTATATTTAAAAACAAGGTAGAATTAAAAACACTGTAAAATATTAAGCAGAATAATGGGTTTGAGTTGATTAGGGCAAAAATATTTTATTGTGTTTGTATTGTTCTAGATTAAGATACAAAATAAGTTAAAAATTTTAAAATAATAAATTAATATTAAAAAAATAGAAAGAACATATAACTTCCCTAATAGGCAGGAAGAAAGACATAAATCTTAATAAAGCCACTGAAGTCAGTGAAGAACAAAAATTAAAAAAAAACAACCAAATAAATAAGTTGTATATGAAGAGCAATATGTGTTTGAAAAATAAATCTATAAGAAAAGAAAAAATAAAATGAAAAATTTAAGTTTTAATGTCAATTATATCTTGATAAAGCTAAAATTTTATACATCAATTACACTTTTAGCTTTATATTTCAGCTTTATTAGGTGAAAAACAATTTTAAAGTACAAATAAAGGACTTGTATCATGGGTATTAGCTTTCACAATAAAAAAAAAACTTCCAAACCAAATATAAATAAATTTTATTAAAATAATATAAATTTATTTAAGTATTATATAAATAATATTTATTAAAAGTAAGTTTTTACAATTAATGTAAATAGACTAAGTATTCTAGGTTAAAAGTGAAATTCTCAGATGAGATATAAAATAATATACAGTCATTGTATTAGTTTCCCATTACTGTTCTAATAAATTAGCACAAACTTATTGCTTTAAAACAATATTAACTTATGGTTCTGTAAGTCGTAAGTCCAATACAAGTCTCACTGAGCTAAAACCAAGGTATCTATATCTACATTCTTTTTTGTAGACTCTAGGAGAATTTATTGCCTTTTGTAGCTTTTAAATGCTTCCCATATTTCTTGTTTCATGGTCCCCTTCCTCTAACTTCAAAGTCAGCAATGGTAGGTCAAGTTCTTCTCATACTGCATCTCTCTGACCTTTCTTCTATCATTATATCTCTCCCTCTCTCGTTCTGGCTATAGCCAGAAAAGTTTGTCTTTTTTTAAGGTATGTGATTAGATTGCACCCACCCAGATAATCTATAATTATTACCCTTGAGGTAATAATATTGAGGTCAATCACCTCAATCACATATGCAAAGTTCCTTTTGCCACATAAGGTAACATTTACAGGTTATTAAGACTGGGATGTGGACGTCTTTGGGGCCATTATTCTGCTTACAAAAGCCTTATATTACATCTGAGAGCGTAACTAAAATAACATTACAAAATATTTGAAAGCAAATATTTAAAAAAGGATGTATTGGCCCAATACTTACCAAAATAATAATGGTGTCATTGTAATATTTTTAGGTAAATATATTTTAATATTAAAGCATTATTAAGGAAAAATAAATGTTTTCTCCATTTCACTTAGGTTACAGTTTAAATAGAAGTCTGTTTCATCTGCTCACCTTTTTCATGAGACTGAAGACCTTTCTTCCTGTTTTGTATGACTATAAAAGCTCAAATCCAAGTCACTAGTGCTCATTTTCAGGCCCTTACACTTTTAGTTATGCATTTCTGATCAAATTAAAGTTTGATAAAAATAATCGTACTGCTTATTTTTTGAGATTATGTTAGCTCTAAAACATTTCGGGTGTCATGTACACCATAATATCAAGGTTCCACAGTGTAGGAGCTAGCATATACATCAACTACAAATGGGAACAGGGCTGTCCCAGAAGGTAATGTGATACAAGGTGAAAAACTTGGCATTTGTTTCAGAAGACTAGTTTTAATTTGGTAAGGTGATCTCTTCAATACTAGTTAATTTCTCTGGGAACTTATTTTCATTATGCTTGAAAGTCATAATGTAAATCAAGTCATAATAGTAAAGATATGAGGGAGAAACTATAATATTGAGAATGAATGCATGATATACCTTCTATTATGAGGGTAACTGTGGTCCATAACGTAATGTTTATTAGAATAGCCTCTGAAGTCAGCCTGTGTTTTATTTTTATTATTTTTTTTGTAAAGGACAATTTAATTTTTTAATGGAATTTTTTTTTAATTTAAGTATAGTTGATATACAATGTTTTATTAGTTTCAGGTGTACAATATAGTGACTTGATATTTATATACCTTACAATGTGATCACCACACTAAGTCTAGTAATCAATCATCTGTTACTGTACAAACTTGTCACAGTATTATTGATTACATCTCCCTTCACTTTTTTTACCCATCCCCCATCTCCTCTACCTTCTGGCAACCATCAGCTTAATCTCTGTTTCTTTGAGTCCATTTTTGTTTTATTTGTTTGTTTGTTTTAGAGTCCACATAAAAGTGAAACCATATGGTATTTGTCTTTGTCCGATTTATTTAACTTAGCATAATACCTTTTAGGTCCATCCATGTTATTGCAAATGGTGATATTTCATTCTTTTTTATTGCTGAGTAATATCCCATTGCATGTGCATATGTGCACATATACACACATCTTTTTTATCCATTCATCTATCAGTGGACACCTAGGTTGCTTCCATATCTTGGCTATTGTAAATATGCTGCAATGAACATAGGGGTGCAAATATCTTTTAAAATTAGTGTTTCTGTTTTCTTTGGAGGAATGCTGAGAAGTGAAAAATTGCTGAATCATACGATAGATCTATTTTTAGTGTTTTTAGGAATCTCCGTACTGTTTTCCATAGTGGCTGCACCACTTACAATCCCACTAACGAGGCAGAGGGGTTCCCTTTTCTCCCCATCCTCACCAACACTTGTTATTTGTTGACTTTTTGATAATAGCCATTCTGACTGGTGTGAAATAATATCTCATTGTGGTTTAGCTTTGCATTTCCCTGATAATTAGTAATGTTGAGCATCTTTTTATATGTCTATTGGCCATCTGTATGTCTTTGGAGAAATGTCTCATATCCTATGCCTATTTTTTTTTATCAAACCATTTATTTTTTTTTTATTGAGTTGTACAAGTTCCCTGTATATTTTGGATAGCAACCCCTTAGCGCAGTGGTCCCCAACCTTTCTGGCACCAGGAACCAGTGCTCCTATGAGAATCTAATGGTTGATGACCTGGGTTGGAGCTGAGGCGGTGATGCTAGCACTGGGAAGCAGCTGCAAATACAGATGAAGCTTCACTCACTAGCCTGCCACTCACCTCCTGCTGTGTGGCCTGGGTTGGGGAGCCCTGCCTTAGAGTATATATTATTTGTGAATATATTCTCTCTTTCAGTAGGTTTTTTTTTTTTTTTTAAATCTTAACTCTTCCCTATATTTGCAGTTTGAGCTTGGGTATACGTTACTTAACCTCTTTATGCCTCAGTTTTCACACCTATGAAGTGGAATTCATAATAAAATCTATCTCAAAGGATTCTTATGAAAATTAAGTATGTTACTATTTGCAAAGCACTTCTTGCAAAGTAAATGGAGTGTAAATCAATACATTTCAGTACTTTTATCAAAATGACAGTCAAACAATGTATTTTTTTAGTACAGTATCTAAAACTGTTTAGCTCTGTGCTGACTTTAGAAGATAAGAAATATATTAAATATCTATCACATAAAACTTGTCCTCAAAATGACAGAAATACCTTCTGAAGATTAGCAATATTGAGTTGCTTCATTGTGTGATGCTGAGTTTAATAAAATCCGGAAATTAAGAGATTAGTTTAGGCTTTATTGTTTTACAAGAAAAACAGCTTAGCACATGAGGTCAGGGCAGTGCAAAAAGAAGGCTAGATCACCATAATAAACCTATGGCACATTCCTCTGTTCTTTTCATGTTTCTCAGGCGCTATAATTGTACACATAAAAAGTAGAGAAAAGAGGGTGCTGGCAGACCTATGATCTATTAAATAAGCCACTTTCACTTAATGTAATAGCTAATGCATTTTTTTCGGTCTTGGCAGAAATGTATCTTCCAGACTACAAGGAGAAAATTAAACCTCTTACATTTAGCATATACTTGTAGGACCAGTACCTGATATTCAAGAACTCGATGGGTCATATAATAATGACAGAAAACACAAGGTTATTATAGCTAAAGAAGGATAATGGAGAGTCTGAAAGGAATTTTTCAGGGGAACACCAAGAACCATTTGAAATAATGTAATGGCAATATCAAGTGCTTAGAAATGATGGTCTAGATAGATATCAGTGGTATTCAGCAACTTTATCAAAGCAACATGAACACTTATGTAATCAAATAAGAAGTCAGTAACTACAAGAAATTCTAATACTACCCACATTTTAAAATTAAATGACCATTCCCATATACATCAATTCAATTATTAAAATTCTGTATTTTATAGATAAAAGAAATATAATTTTTTTGAATTTCTCAAAGATTAATATTACTACCACTTAACTCTAATTAGCAAATCAATATATTTACTCCCGAGATCCTCATGGATATTCATCTTCATTAGGTTTCCTAATTAGGAAGAACTCTCTTACCTTAAGTTTTAGTTGCTTGCAATATAATGGGAGGGAGAAAGGAAGGGGAAGGATATTCAGTAAAAATAGAACAAACTCTGTCATCTTAGAATTTTTAAGTTATAGAAACGGAATCTTAAAAATAAAACTTAAGAGCAATACATAATGAGAGAGCCTATGTGAAATGGAGAGATCAATACAACCATCTCTGAGCCTTTCTTGTGGAAGTAAATCCTATCTATTATTTTCCATCAGAAACTACAGAGAGGTTTGTTTCCTCGGTGCCTCTGTATTGCTTGCAGCTCTTCTGATTCACTGGAGAATATAAGCATCTTCATAGTTTAGTCATTCTCTTTTTTCCCCTATCTGCTCATGTACGGAAATTCTCTCTCTCTCTCTGTCTCTCTCTCTCTCTCTCATCTCTCCAAATATGTGTGTAGACATTATATATTTATATACATATATACTATATATACATATGTATACTATATGTATATTTATGTATATTAGAATATCTGCTAAATTTTTTAAATTAAAAATGTCTAAGACTTAAAGATTAAATCTGTAGTCTTTCATAAAGCTAAGGAAGATTTCAGAATCCTCAAGAGTCAATTCGCTGCTTTAAAATATTTTAAAATAGAATATTTAAAATAAATCTCTCATATTACCCCTCATCTAACATTTAAAATGATATTCACCATACTCTTTAATAGACTATTTAACCATGATAAATATTTACAAAGAAAATTAAAATTCCAAACCATTCTTGTCTTCTGAGATTTGGAATGATAGGATACAAACCTAGGACATAAAAAAAAATGCTGAAATGAAAATCACAAGTTAATGTAATGCATATTATTTTATAAAATAAGAACAGTTTTTTTTCTGTTCTGCATAGCTTATTTAATAACGAATTCAATCATTCTACCATTGTTTATTAAGCTTTCACTTTCTGCTAAAAACTGTGCTAGTGCAAACAATACAAAGTGAGCAATACACTTCCTTTTCCTTCAAGGAACTTAAAGTCTAGTTAGAGGACACAAATCATAAACATAGAGGACACAAACCATAAAACTTTAAAAGTTGTAAAAATGGGTGCTTAATACAACATATGGGTTGGGGCTAGGGAGTCATGGAAACCATCTAAGTAAAGGTAACATATAAACAACTTTAAGATCGAGGAATGAGGGAATGGAAGAGGTGATCACGGTTGCAACAAATGCAGATAAAGAATGTATTTCTTACAGGAAACTGTAAATAGGTTATCATATTTTGAAGAGACATTCTGGGGACTGAGGGATAGAATTAGAAATAAGGCTGGAGATAGAAGGAAGGTATGATCCTGTAAGCACCACTACGGTTTTTTTACTTTATTCTGTTGGTAAATGGGGACTCGATGAGGAAAATAAAGTCCAGGGGAAGCAAAGAAGACACAAATACAAGGCCTAATGCAAATAATACTGAATGGAAATTCTGAACTGAAAAAATATTTTAGTCACCTTCAGAAATATATTTAGTCTATAGTTAGAGATAGAATGATATTATGCATTCAAAATGACCCTAAAGTTTTGCTATTCCCATGAGGAGCAAAGATGAGAGTGAATCATAGTTCTCAGACAACTATGTATGCATAAAGATTACCTAATGAGCATAGTAGTATAAATCTAGGCAATAAAACAGTTCTTTGTATTGGTCTTTTTTATACACATAAACTATTAATCTCAAGAGTACCTTTGCTTTAGAGATTTATATAAATATACGTTTTATCCAGGTTTTTGAAGTTTAAGTTACAAAAAGTGAGTTCAGCACAAATAACCCTGTTCCTATTTTCATAAAGCCTCTCTCGATTTTTTCAACTGGATGTTATTGCTCCCACCACCCCTAAGCCTCAGAGCATTTTTTTACTTCTCTTAAAAATATACATTTGGTTGTAAAGTTTTAAATTTATACTGAGGTGGCAAGATGCAATAGATATGAAATATCAAAATGAGTTGCCAGACAGAAATATAGATTTTTTTCAAAAAAGTTAAAAGAGCTAAGTAGTGTTTCTCCATCAGTGGCAATAGGGTTGACCTGTACATTTCAAGCCATTTAGCCTCTCTGATACCTAGGGAACTAAATAATAGTAACATGCCTAAATCTTTGCAAAAACTAAAATATGTTCTCGTCCATTTACTTGACACCCCCAAGCAGGATTTTAAAACTCTTTTTAAAGAGTTTGGAGAAAACATTGTGAGGAGTATTTTTATAGAGAGCTGCTGGAGAGGTGTGAGTTTCACCTCCTCAAGTGGGGAGCATATGAGATATCTACTCCCTTTAACAAGGACATATCGATTCTCAGTCTATAATCCCTGCAGTTGGTCAAGTGGCATGGTGACTGGGCTCTAATTGCCTTCCTCCTTGAGAAATCTAGGGATTGAGAGATGTGCTCCTTTGCCGACAAAGCAAGGGTTCAAGAGAGTTACTACTGCATTTACATAGACCCGAACTCCCAGAGTTTGCTAGAACACATGATGCTTGAGTGTTTCCAATGACTGCAGGTGTGTCATGCATGGGTAAGGGCCAGCCTGTGGTCATCTGGGGTTCTATATAATAGCTAGAGGAACAGAATGACCCCAGCGGCAATTCCTAGGAACTGTGGAAAGAGGTACAAGCAACTTTTAGAACAGAAAAGTATTTGCCATAGGTAATCTGGACTATAAATAGAGATCTTCGAGGAACTCATGAAAGCCCCAGCAAGGGTCAACTTAATCTGCTACCTACTTTGGTAAGAATGTGCCCTTCACCTAAATCCTTTGTATTCTGTGAGCCTGACACTGGAGGGGTCAGAAATTTCATTTAACCGTTGATGATAAATATGGAATAAAAGATGGGTCATACTCATTAGGATCATTATCTCATTGCTGACAACCTGACTAGAGATGATTAAATGCCAAGTCATGTTAGTAATTTGCATTATTTTTAATAAGGACTTGATTTCTGATTTTTGAAAGAGATCTATATTGTATTTGAAAATTACCATAAAAGACATTCTTACCTAAACATGAGAGGAAACTATATGAGACTTGCCCAAACTTTTATCCAGGAACAAGAAAAATTAACCGACAGTGCATATATTTTATTTAGTGAGTGATAAAATAAGGTCGCATTTCAATTGCTTCCTTTGTTGTACTTCTCTGATGTGTCTGTTACACATTTATCATATTTTGACTTAGACTAAAAATTTGTGCTTATGTCTTATATCCCTTACTAGGTTCCTAGTTCTCAGGTTATAAATTCCGTTGTTTTTAAAATCTAGTATGATGCTTTAAATAAAGAAATCAGACAATAATAAACTCACTCCTATACTCCATTATAAATATGTTTGCCTAAAGATGCCCTATCAGTTGCATGTTTTTATCATGTGAAAGAGCATGAGGTAGAATGAAAATATGTTTTAATAACACTGGGTGCCAAAATATAGAAGAGATAATATTAAAAGTTTATTGAAATAAACTTTAATAAATTTATATCACCCATAGACTAGTGCTATTAACTCTTTAGACAACAAATAAAATCTCTACCACTTTATGACAAAAAATAAAAACATTAATAGTGGAATGGGATAAATATGATGTTCAACAGTCTACTTT